>NC_056738.1:331643839-331646339 GCF_019279795.1 Protopterus annectens | reverse complement strand
ATAAATCAGTGGTTTAAGAAGTCTTCAGCTTGCTGCATTCAAACGTTCAACACCCGAACACGTGGAGTCCTTTTTAAAGCTGTTTCCCCGGCCACTATCATGATCTTTTGTATCTACGTTATGCTGTGTCTGTGTATGCAAGCTGCTGGGTGTGTGTGCATACAAGCTCGTGTGTGTGTGTGTGTGTGTGTGTGTGTGTGTGTGTGTGTGTGTGTGTGTGTGTGTGTGTGTGTGTGTATGCAAGCTGCTGTGTGTGAGTGTGTGTGTGTGTGTGCGTATGCAAGCTGCTGTGTGTGTGTGTATGCGAGATGCAGTGTGTGCGTCTGTGCATGCAAGCTGCTGTGTGTGCATGTGTGTATGCAAGCTGCTGTGTGTGTGTGTATGCAAGCTGCTGTGTGTGTGTGTGTGTGTGTGTGTGTGTGTGTGTATGCAAGCTGCTGTGTGTGTGTGTGTGTGTGTGTGTGTGTGCAAGCTGCTGTGTGTGTATGCAAGCTGCTGTGTGTGTGTGTGTGTGTGTATGCATGCAAGCTGCTGTGTGTGTGTATGCAAGCTGCTGTGTGTGTGTGTGTGTGTGTGTGTGTGTGTGTGTGTGTGTGTGTGTGCGCAAGCTGTTGTGTGCTGTGTGTGTATGCAAGCTGCTGTGTGCTGTGTGTGTATGTGTGTGTGAGTGTATGCAAGCTGCTGTGTGTGTGTGTGTGTATGCAAGCTACTGGGTGTGTGTGTATGCAAGCTGCTGTGTGTGTATGCAAACTGCTTTGTGTGTGTATGCATGCTGCTGTGTGTGTGCAAGCTGCTGTGTGTTTGTATGCAACTACTGTGTGTGTGTGTGTATGCATGCTGCTGTGTTTGTGTGTATGCAAGCTGCTGTGTGTGTGTGTGTGTGTGTGTGTGTGTGTGTGTGTGTGTGTGTATATGATGCAAGCTGCGGGGTGTGTGTGTGTACACAAGCTGCTGTGTGTGTGTGTGTGTGGATGCAAGCAGGGAGTCGTGTGTGTGTGTGGATGCAAGCAGGGAGTCGTGTGTGTGGATGCAAGCAGGGAGTCGTGTGTGTGTGTGTGTGGATGCAAGCAGGGAGTTGTGTGTGTGGATGCAAGCAGGGAGTTGTGTGTGTGTGTGTGTGGATGCAAGCAGGGAGTCGTGTGTGTGTGTGTGTGTGTGTGTGTGTGTGTGTGTGTGTGGATGCAAGCAGGGAGTCGTGTGTGTGTGGATGCAAGCAGGGAGTGTGTGTGGATGCAAGCAGGGAGTCGTGTGTGTGGATGCAAGCAGGGAGTCGTGTGTGTGGATGCAAGCAGGGAGTCGTGTGTGTGGATGCAAGCAGGGAGTCGTGTGTGTGGATGCAAGCAGGGAGTCGTGTGTGTGTGTGTGTGTGTGTGTGTGTGTGGATGCAAGCAGGGAGTCGTGTGTGTGTGTGGATGCAAGCAGGGAGTCGTGTGTGTGTGTGTGTGTGTGGATGCAAGCAGGGAGTCGTGTGTGTGTGTGTATGCAAGCAGGGAGTCGTGTGTGTGTGTGTGGATGCAAGCAGGGAGTCGTGTGTGTGTGTGTGGATGCAAGCAGGGAGTCGTGTGTGTGGATGCAAGCAGGGAGTCGTGTGTGTGTGTGTGGATGCAAGCAGGGAGTCGTGTGTGTGTGGATGCAAGCAGGGAGTCGTGTGTGTGTGTGGATGCAAGCAGGGAGTCGTGTGTGTGTGTGTGGATGCAAGCAGGGAGTCGTGTGTGTGGATGCAAGCAGGGAGTCGTGTGTGTGTGTGTGGATGCAAGCAGGGAGTTGTGTGTGTGTGTGTGTGTGTGGATGCAAGCAGGGAGTCGTGTGTGTGTGTGTGTGTGTGTATGCAAGCAGGGAGTCGTGTGTGTGGATGCAAGCAGGGAGGTGTGTGTGTGTGGATGCAAGCAAGGAGGTGTGTGTGTGGATGCAAGCAAGGAGGTGTGTGTGTGTGGATGCAAACAAGGAGGTGTGTGTGTGTGGATGCAAGCAAGGAGGTGTGTGTGTGTGGATGCAAGCAACAGGGCATTGAGTTCAGATAATACCACACAATTGGACAAATTGTCACCTTTTATGTACTTCTGCATACATGGACAAACTTGATTGAAGAGGTCATAGTAAAAAATACGTCATTTTGTGGAAAAACTACACAATGTCTCCTTGCTTGCATACACAAAGGAAAACTCATACTTTTTTACTTTGTTTTTATGCACAACGTAATTACTGTAATCAGGGGGAATTAATTACTTCTGATGTCATTTGTTGGTGCTTGTACATGCATGCACAGACTAGATAGAGGGTTGTTTGTGCAAATATTTTGCTTTTGGGTCGCTGTTGAAAATTTGTTAATTTCTGAGCTTGTGCACACATGGCCAAAGATAACAAGGACTCCTTGAGTTAAATCTTTCATTGTGATGTAATTTTGTGCTTATCATGCAAGTAAACAGACTACTGAAGATGTTGGGGGAAATAGGGCAAACCAGACCTGAAATGGGTCATTGGCGAAAAACTGTTATTTTCT
>NC_056738.1:331538667-331643339 GCF_019279795.1 Protopterus annectens | reverse complement strand
AATTATATTTCTAGACATGTAACAAAGTTACACTCCCTTTACTTAACCTTTCTGTACCCTGTTCTTACACATGTAACAAAGTTACACCCCTTTACTTAACCTTTCTGTACCGTGTACTTACACATGTAACAAAGTTGCACTCTCTTTACTTAACCTTTCTGTACCCTGTACTTACACATGTAACAAAGTTACACCCCTTTACTTAACCTTTCTGTACCTATACTTACACATGTAACAAAGTTACACCCTTTACTTAACCTTTCTGTTCCCTAAACTTACACATGTAACAAAGTTACACTCCCTTTACTTAACCTTTCTGTACCATATACTTACACATGTAACAAAGTTACACTCCCTTTACTTAACCTTTCTGTACCTGTACTTACACATGTAACAAAGTTACACTCCCTTTACTTAACCTTTCTGTACCCTGTACTTACACATGTAACAAAGTTACACCCCTTTACTTAACCTTTCTGTACCCTGTATTTACACATGTAACAAAGTTACACTCCCTTTACTTAACCTTTCTGTACCCTGTACTTACACATGTAACAAAGTTACACCCCTTTACTTAACCTTTCTGTACCCTATACTTACACATGTAACAAAGTTACACTCCCTTTACTTAACCTTTCTGTACCCTGTACTTACACATGTAACAAAGTTACACTCCCTTTACTTAACCTTTCTGTACCTATACTTACACATGTAACAAAGTTACACTCCCTTTACTTAACCTTTCTGTACCCTGTACTTACACATGTAACAGAGTTACTCTGCCTTTACTTAACCTTTCTATACCCTAATCTTACACATGTAATGAAGTTACACCCCTTTACTTAACCTTTCTGTACCCTGTACTTACACATGTAACAAAGTTCCACTCCCTTTACTTAACCTTTCTGTACCCTGTACTTACACATGTAACAAAGTTACACCCCTTTACTTAACCTTTCTGTACCCTGTACGTACACACATGTAACAGAGTTACTCTGCCTTTACTTAACCTTTCTATACCCTAATCTTACACATGTAATGAAGTTAGACCCCTTTACTTAACCTTTCTGTACCCTGTACTTACACATGAAACAAAGTTACACTCCTTTTCTTAACCTTTCTGTACCCTATACTTACACATTTAACAAAGTTACACTCCTTTTACTTAATCTTTCTGTACCTTGTACTTAGACATGTAACAAAGTTACACTCCATTTACTTAACCTTTCTGTACCCCATACTTACACATGTAACAGAGTTACACTCCCTTTACTTAACCTTTCTGTACCCTGTACTTACACATGTAACAAAGTTACACTCCCTTTACTTAACCTTTCTGCACCCTGTACTTACTCATGTAACAAAGTTACACCACTTTACTTAACCTTTCTGTACCCCAATCTTACACATGTAACATGTAACAAAGTTACACTCCCTACTCTTAACCTTTCTGTACCCTATACTTACACATGTAACAAAGTTACACTCTTTACTTAACCTTTCTGTACCGTATACTTACACATGCAACAAAGTTACACCCCTTTACTTAACCTTTCTGTGCCTATACTTACATATAACAAAGTTACACCCCTTTACTTAACCTTTCTGTACCCTATACTTACATGTAACAAAGTTACACTCCCTTTACTTAACCTTTCTGTACCTATACTTACACATGTAACAAAGTTACACTCCCTTTACTTAACCTTTCTGTACCCTGTACTTACACATGTAACAAAGTTACACTCTCTTTACTTAACCTTTCTGTACCCTGTACTTACACATGTAACAAAGTTACACTCCCTTTACTTAACCTTTCTGTACCCTATACTTACACATGTAACAAAGTTACACCCCTTTACTTAACCTTTCTGTACCCTGTACTTACACATGTAACAAAGTTACACTCCCTTTACTTAACCTTTCTGTACCCTATACTTACACATGTAACAAAGTTACACTCCCTTTACTTAACCTTTCTGTACCTGTGCTTACACATGTAACAAAGTTACACTCCCTTTACTTAACCATTCTGTACCCTGTACTTACACATGTAACAAAGTTACACCCCTTTACTTAACCTTTCTGTACCCTGTACTTACACATGTAACAATGTTCCACTCCCTTTACTTAACCTTTCTGTACCATATACTTACAAATGTAATAAAGTTACACTCCCTTTACTTAACCATTCTGTACCCTGTACTTACACATGAAACAAAGTTACACTCCTTCTCTTAACCTTTCTGTACACATGTAACTTAGTTACTCTGCTTTTACTTAACCTTTCTGTACCCCAATCTTACACATGTAACAAAGTTACACTCCCTACTCTTAACCTTTCTGTACCCTATACTTACACATGTAACAAAGTTACACTCTTTACTTAACCTTTCTGTACCCTGTACTTACACATGTAACAAAGTTACACCCCTTTACTTAACCTTTCTGTACCCTGTACTTACACATGTAACAAAGTTACACCCCTTTACTTAACCTTTCTGTACCCTATACTTACACATGTAACAAAGTTACACTCCCTTTACTTAACCTTTCTGTACCCTGTACTTACACATGTAACAAAGTTACACTCTTTACTTAACCTTTCTGTACCCTGTACTTACACATGTAACAAAGTTACACTCCCTTTACTTAACCTTTCTGTACCCTGTACTTACACATGTAACAAAGTTACACTCCCTTTACTTAACCTTTCTGTACCCTGTACTTACACATGTAACAAAGTTACACCCCTTTACTTAACCTTTCTGTACCCTGTACTTACACATGTAACAAAGTTACACCCCTTTACTTAACCTTTCTGTACCCTATACTTACACATGTAACAAAGTTACATTCCCTTTACTTAACCTTTCTGTACCTATACTTACACATGTAACAAAGTTACACTTCCTTTACTTAACCTTTCTGTACCCTGTACTTACACATGTAACAAAGTTACACCCCTTTACTTAACCTTTCTGTACCCTGTACTTACACATGTAACAAAGTTGCACTCCTTTTACATAACCTTTCTGTACCCTGTACTTACACATGTAACAAAGTTACACCCCTTTACTTAACCTTTCTGTACCTATACTTATACATGTAACAAAGTTACACCCTTTTACTTAACCTTTCTGTACCCTGTACTTACACATGTAACAAAGTTACACCCCTTTACTTAACCTTTCTGTACCCCATACTTACAAATGTAACAGAGTTACTTAGCCTTTACTTAACCTTTCTATACCCTAATCTTACACATGTAACAAAGTAACACCCCTTTACTTAACCTTTCTGTACCCTGTACTTACACATGTAACAAAGTTACACTCCCTTTACTTAACCTTTCTGTACCTGTACTTACACATGTAACAAAGTTACACTCCCTTTACGTAACCTTTCTATACCCCAATCTTACACATGTAACAGAGATACTCTGCCTTTACTTACCCTTTCTGTACCCTGTACTTACACATGTAACAAAGTTACACTCTTTACTTAACCTTTCTGTACCCTAATCTTACACATGAAAGAAAGTTACACTCCCTTTACTTAAAGTTTCTGTACCCTGTACTTACACATGTAACAAAGTTACACTCCCTTTACTTAACTTTCTGTACCCCAATCTTACACATGCAACAAAGTTACACCCCTTTACTTAACCTTTCTGTGCCTATACTTACACATGTAACAAAGTTACACTCCCTTTACTCAACCTGTCTGTACCCTGTACTTGCACATGTAACAAAGTTACACTCCTTTACTTAACCTTTTCTGTACCTGTACTTACACATGTAACAAAGTTACACCCCTTTACTTAACATTTCTGTACCCTATACTTACAAATGTAACAAAGTTACACTCCCTTTACTTAACCTTTCTGTACCCTATACTTACATGTAACAAGGTTACACTCCCTTTACTTAACCTTTCTGTACCCTATACTTACACATGTAACAAAGTTACACTCCCTTTACTTAAAGTTTCTGTACCCTGTACTTACACATGTAACAAAGGTACACTCCCTTTACTAAACTTTTCTGTACCCCAATCTTACACATGTAACAATGTTACACCCCTTTACTTAACCTTTCTGTACCTGGTACTTACACATGTAACAAAGTTACACCCCTTTACTCAACCTTTCTGTGCCTATACTTATGCATGTAACAAAGTTACACTCCCTTTACTTAACCTTTCTGTACCCTGTACTTGCACATGTAACAAAGTTACACCCCTTTACTTAACCTTTCTGTACCCTATACTTACACATGTAACAAAGTTACACTCTCTTTACTTAACCTTTCTGTACCCTATACTTACATGTAACAAGGTTACACTCCCTTTACTTAACCTTTCTGTACCTATACTTAGACATGTAACAAAGTTACACTCCCTTTACTTAACCTTTCTGTACCCTGTTCTTACACATGTAACAAAGTTACACTCCCTTTACTTAACCTTTCTTTACCCTGTACTTACACATGTAACAAAGTTACACCTCTTTACTTAACCTTTCTGTACACTGTACTTACACATGTAACAAAGTTACATTCCCTTTACTTAACCTTTCTGTACCCTGTACTTACACATGTAACAAAGTTACATTTCCTTTACTTAACCTTTTTGTACCTCATACTTATACATGTAACAAAGTTACACCCCTTTACTTAACCTTTCTGTACCGTGTACTTACACATGTAACAAAGTTGCACTCCCTTTACTTAACCTTTCTGTACCCTGTACTTACACATGTAACAAAGTTACACCCCTTTACTTAACCTTTCTGTACCTATACTTACACATGTAACAAAGTTACACCCCCTTTACTTAACCTTTCTGTACCCTATACTTACACATGTAACAAAGTTACCATCCCTTTACTTAACCTTTCTGTACCCTGTGCTTACACATGTAACAAAGTTACACTCCCTTTACTTAACCTTTCTGTACCCTGTACTTACACATGCAACAAAGTTACACCCCTTTACTTAACCTTTCTGTACCCTGTACTTGTACATGTACCAAAGTTACACCCCTTTACTTAACCTTTCTGTACCCTCTACTTACACATGTAACAAAGTTACACCCCTTTACTTAACCTTTCTTTACCGTATACTTACACATATAACAAAGTTACACCCCTTTACTTACCCTTTCTGTACCCTGTACTTACACATGTAACAAAGTTACACTCTTTACTTAACCTTTCTGTACCCTAATCTTACACATGTAAGAAAGTTACACTCCCTTTACTTAACCTTTCTGTACCCCATACTTACACATGTAACAGAGTTACTCTGCCTTTACTTAACCTTTCTGTACCCTGTACTTACATATCTAACAAAGTTACACTCCCTTTACTTAAAGTTTCTGTACCCTGTACTTACACATGTAACAAAGGTACACCCCTTTACTTAACCTTTCTGTACCTGGTACTTACACATGTAACAAAGTTACACCCCTTTACTCAACCTTTCTGTGCCTATACTTATGCATGTAACAAAGTTACACTCCCTTTACTTAACCTTTCTGTACCCTGTACTTGCACATGTAACAAAGTTACACCCCTTTACTTAACCTTTCTGTACCCTATACTTACACATGTAACAAAGTTACACTCTCTTTACTTAACCTTTCTGTACCCTATACTTACATGTAACAAGGTTACACTCCCTTTACTTAACCTTTCTGTACCTATACTTAGACATGTAACAAAGTTACACTCCCTTTACTTAACCTTTCTGTACCCTGTTCTTACACATGTAACAAAGTTACACTCCCTTTACTTAACCTTTCTTTACCCTGTACTTACACATGTAACAAAGTTACACCTCTTTACTTAACCTTTCTGTACACTGTACTTACACATGTAACAAAGTTACATTCCCTTTACTTAACCTTTCTGTACCCTGTACTTACACATGTAACAAAGTTACATTTCCTTTACTTAACCTTTTTGTACCCCATACTTATACATGTAACAAAGTTACACCCCTTTACTTAACCTTTCTGTACCGTGTACTTACACATGTAACAAAGTTGCACTCCCTTTACTTAACCTTTCTGTACCCTGTACTTACACATGTAACAAAGTTACACCCCTTTACTTAACCTTTCTGTACCTATACTTACACATGTAACAAAGTTACACCCCCTTTACTTAATCTTTCTCTACCCTGTACTTACACATGTAATAAAGTTACATTCCCTTTACTTAACCTTTCTGTACCCTATACCTACACATGTAACAAAGTTACACTCCCTTTACTTAACCTTTCTGTACCCTGTACTTACACATGTAACAAAGTTACACTCCCTTTACTTAACCTTTCTGTACCCTAATCATACACATGTAACAAAGTTACACTCCCTTTACTTAACCTTTCTGTACCCTGTACTTACACATGTAACAAAGTTACACTCCCTTTACTTAACCTTTCTGTACCCTGTACTTACACATGTAACAAAGTTACACTCCCTTTACTTAACCATTCTGTACCCTGTACTTACACATGTAACAGAGTTACTCTCCCTTTACTTAACCTTTCTGTACCCTGTACTTACACATGTAAAAAGTTACACCCCTTTACTTAACATTTCTGTACCCTGTACTTACACATGTAACAAAGTTACACCCCTTTACTTAACCTTTCTGTACCTTATACTTACACATGTAACAAAGTTACATTCCCTTTACTTAACCTTTCTGTACCCTGTACTTACACATGTAACAAAGTTACACCCCTTTACTTAACCTTTCTGTACCCTGTACTTACACATGTAACAAAGTTATACCCCTTTACTTAACCTTTCTGTACCCTGTACTTACACATGTAACAAAGTTACACCCCTTTACTTAACCTTTCTGTACCCTATACTTACACATGTAACAAAGTTACATTCCCTTTACTTAACCTTTCTGTACCCTGTACTTACACATGTAACAATGTTACACCCCTTTACTTAACCTTTCTGTACCCTATACTTACACATGTAACAAAGTTACATTCCATTTACTTATCCTTTCTGTACCTATACTTACACATGTAACAAAGTTACACTCCCTTTACTTAACCTTTCTGTACCCTGTACTTACACATGTAACAATGTTACACCCCTTTACTTAACCTTTCTGTACCCTATACTTACACATGTAACAAAGTTACATTCCATTTACTTATCCTTTCTGTACCTATACTTACACATGTAACAAAGTTACACTCCCTTTAATTAACCTTTCTGTACCCTAATCGTACACATTAACAAAGTTACACCCCCTTTACTTAACCTTTCTGTACCCTATACTTACACATGTAACAAAGTTACCATCCCTTTACTTAACCTTTCTGTACCCTGTGCTTACACATGTAACAAAGTTACACTCCCTTTACTTAACCTTTCTGTACCCTGTACTTACACATGCAACAAAGTTACACCCCTTTACTTAACCTTTCTGTACCCTCTACTTACACATGTAACAAAGTTACACCCCTTTACTTAACCTTTCTGTACCCTGTATTTACACATGTAACAAAGTTACACCCCTTTACTTAACCTTTCTTTACCGTATACTTACACATATAACAAAGTTACACTCCCTTTACTTAGCCTTTCTGTACCCTGTACTTACACATGTAGCAAATTTACACCCCTTTACTTAACCTTTCTCTACCTGTACTTACACATGTAACAAAGTTACACTCCCTTTACTTAACCTTTCTGTACCCTGTACATACACATGTAACAGAGTTACACCCCTTTACTTAACCTTTCTGTACCCTGTACTTATACATGTAACAAAGTTACACCCTTTTACTTAACATTTCTGTACCTATACTTACACATGTAACAAAGTTACACTCCCTTTACTTAACCTTTCTGTACCCTGTACATACACATGTAACAAAGTTACACCCCTTTACTTAACCTTTCTGTACCCTGTACTTACACATGTAACAAAGTTACACCCCTTTACTTAACCTTTCTGTACCTATACTTACACATGTAACAAAGTTACACTCCCTTTACTTAACCTTTCTGTAGCCTGTACTTATACATGTAACAAAGTTACACCCCTTTACTTAACCTTTCTGTACCCTGTACTTACACATGTAACAGAGTTACACCCCTTTACTTGACCTTTCTGTACTCTATACTTACACAAGTAACAAAGTTACACACCTTTACTTAACCTTTGTACCCTGTACTTACACATGTAACAAAGTTACATTCCCTTTACTTAACCTTTATGTACCCTGTAGTTACACATGTAACAGAGTTACTCTGCCTTTACTTACCATTTCTGTACCCTGTACTTACACATGTAACAAAGTTACACCCCTTTACTTAACCTTTCTGTACCCTAATTTTACACGTGACAAAATTACACCCCCTTTGCTTAACCTTTCTGTACCCTGTACTTACACATGTAACAATGTTACTCTCCCTTTGCTTTACCTTTCTGTACCCTGTACTTACACATGTAACAAAGTTACTCTCCCTTTACTTAACCTTTCTGTAATGTATACTTTCATATGTAACAAAGTTACACCCCCTTGTACTTAACCTTTCTGTACCCTACACTTGCACATATAATTATCTCTATCACTAAGAAATCTCACTGTATATTCTCCCACAACTGTCATTTATACTGTTCTTCTACAGGCTGCCACTCTACGCTCTACCTACTTTCTCTCCTACAAAATTTCCATTTCCCAGGTAACTACCACTACCTCTCTTTTCTTTAATGCATGTCTATACAAGCTCTCAACCTCAATATACCTAATGCTTGGTATAATTACTTCTCTTGAGATCCACCTCTTTCTATATCCCTTGCTGCCTTTGCTACTCTTATCTGTACCTCCAACTGATAGGCACATTACATAATGCATGTACTGTATCTTTGTGTAATTTCTCTGTAACCAGCTACCTCATGAAAAAAATGTATTTCCTTAAATTTATAGGCAACTTTATTTTATATAATGTGTTCTAGATGTATTCATATAATTGCATTTTCATGTAAACTCAATGTATTTTTCAAAATGTAGGGGGTTTTTTTTGTCTTCAAATGTACTTGTCTAATATGTGGAGCCTTCCTTCCCGGGCCCCCACTGAAAATGGGATAAACTCCAGTCAGAACTTCCTGGTAAACAAAGAGAAATAAATAAATAAATAAATACGAACTACAATAGGTAGTAGGCAGATTACTGTAGCAGCAGACAATGATGTGCTAAGTAAAGGGATAAGCCACTATGTACTGAAACAGTAGTCAGGCAAAACACAATGATACATGTTGGCATCCTTTTATATACGGACATTTTCAGCATACCATTTAGTAATTCAGAGCTGAGTATTATCTAAGCATAATGTGTATAAATGTACATGTGTGAAATGTTAATAGCTGACAGCTGATTTCAGCAAACATGACTGTAGTAATAATTGTTACTACTTAATAAGCACTGTAATCTGTATAGCCAACTATTCCTCTTGTGTCATTTACAATATACTGAATAAATATAACTTAACAGAGTGGCACAAACTTAGACAGAGCATTGCAGATGAAGGCAATCAATTTATAGTGTAATGCTATAAGCATTCTACTCCCATTTAGCATTAATTAAATTTGCTGCCCAGCAGCAAACATTGGTGGGTAAATGCAAAGGTGGCAGAATAATGACACAGAAGCTGGATGATACATCATCAGGGTGACTTGGAGGCAGGGACACAATTATTTATCAATGAAGAAGGATAATGATGCCTCACAAGAATCTATAGCCAACAGGTATAACAACATTATCAAACCAAAAACAATTAGCTGATGGCTGGGATAGAATCCATGACATTTTAAAAATTCTCAATACATGTTAGAGTATTAGCTCATCACACCACAAGTAATTCACTAATTCTTAGTATTAAAATAACAGTTTTGAAGCACATTGGAAATTTAAGGAAGAAGTAGTGTAAAACACAGAAATTCATAGACAGATGCAAAGAGGAATGGCACAAATTGTTTTGTAGGACATGTATGAACATCTTTACCGTGTGTTATGCTTGTTTATGAAATCATGAGTAATCAGTCCTGCTCTGTGCAAAAAAAAGATTACTGTAGGTAAAAATAAGGGGTGGGAGAGAGCAATAATCATGAATACATAACCAGGATAAGGTTGGCTTACTAAGTCTACCGATTGCAGCTGCAATGTTTTTGAGAATGATGTCTTGATGAACTATTTCACTGTTATGTTAAGGGATTGTGGAGTCTCACAGGCATCACTTTTCATATTTTCATGTGCATGGAATGTTTATGTTCAATCTAATTTAATGTTGAATTGAAAACACCGACAAAAAATGTTTGAGCATCACAATACCGGAAAAAAAAAATATCAAATGAAATAATATCAAGAAAGGAAAACTATTTCCTCTCCCGATATTAACACTAAATCCCCCAATAACACTAGCCTCAAATTTGTCTGGATAGTGGCAGGGTTATAGGAAGGTTTTTATGAAGGTAATTCTTAGGGATAGAGTTGAGGAAAGGGACAGCGTTAGGGCTAGGGTTAGCACCCATTATGAAAGAGGGCAGGTGGTTCTGTATATACAGAATACATTAGTTGTATATGCTAAAAAGCACAATGTCATTACGTAAGGCTTACTGATAAATTGCTTGCAAGACTCATGTTTAGCATTATCATTTTTCATTACTGTTATAGTCTTATACAAACGTTATGAAAATTTGTTTCTTACAGTCTTTTTAAAAAGTACCTTCTAGCTGGATTTGAACCCTTAGCAGCCTGCATCGTTTATCCAAAGTCATTTGTCTTGCACCTTCTACTACGCATACAACACCACAAGAGGTAGAATTTCTCCTCTCAGCACTGTCCAAAGTGCTAAAGACAGTGCACTGTTGCCAATCATGTTTGAGCTATCTAAGGCAGCCTAAACTAAATTTTTCACTTTTTTCATTAAGTAGTGAACTGTGATTGCGAGATGACAAGAGGAGAGCATTTAGAATAGACACTGCAAGGTAACATATGTTATAGCAATTACAGATTATGAATGAAATGCAATGCATGGATGTATGTAGCAATGACCAGAGTATGAAGTGCATTCAAGTGAGCAATTCTTCCTTTTCACATCTCCATGCAACATCAGGCATCTACTTTGTGGAACACGTTATCAGACCTGCAGATAGGGATATATTATATTGCAGTGGACAGAATAATGATCGCGTATGTTAGCAATACTGGCAATAATTGATTTTTAAACAAAAATACGATGATATCACAAAATGTGATTAAATATATATTCTGACAATCCTGTGCAAAAATATCATGTGAGTGGATTTAAGCCTTGCATTGGATATACTTCATCAGCTCGTTGCACTTACACCTCATGCCACAAAGAAAGATACGTCAGGTATTTTTTCTTTCCTGAGTACTAACCAGAGTGCTGTCGGCCATGCAATGCCATCTGACAGTATGTGCAACCTATGGCAGCCTAAACTACATTTTTCACCTTTTTCCTTACGCCATGAAAGTAAATTTCACACTGCCAAGCAGCTTACAAATAATACTAATGACATAATACATAAAGATGCCAGTATTTTAAAATTTGAACTGAAAGGTACCTATACATAAGTCAATGTACTAGCAGATTTTTTTTTAGTCCATTTTCCCTGACACAACCTGACTAGGCGTATATCAGAAAGGGGGAGACTATGAAAGCTGATTCTTCATGTTGTCAAGGTAATCAGAGACACCTGCAAACCATTAACAGAAAACACTTCTCAGTGTTTGTCCTTAGCCATGTGTGCATGTAATTGTGTAAGTCCCTACACCATGCTTACATTCCCTATACTTTTGGTATTCAGGAATGCTAATGATTTAGCACCTCAGCTACATACTCACTGCACTCAAAAGACTGACTCTGTACTATAGGAAGGTAATGGTGTAGGCAATGTCCTTGTATCATACCGGGGAGACTGTTTTGAAACATAGCTAAGTACTGGTACAATAGCAAAACTATTAGGGTGATTTAGTTAGTTTCTGCAGTGCTATATTGTCAAGGTATGTAGCTATTTCTTAAATAATGCTTTTGTTTTGGCAGTACAAGGGTAAAATGCAATGACTGGTGAAGAGTATTTATATGTTATTTATGTATTTGCATTTATCCTTTACTTTTGACATAGCCATTTTTGCATTTCTACAATTATGCTAATGAATGCTACATGACAAATGTAATTTAATTTTTATGTCATGCTTGCACATTTCTGGCAAATAATGGTATTGTAAGTATGTAGGGAGGTCTAGGGTTATGATCTGTGTTAGCAAAAGAAAGAAAATGTTTTGTATTTGTGTATTTCTACTAGACTGGACTCCACAGCAGTGGTTAAGAACATTATAACAGTTTGGTGTTACCTATGTCATGCTGTACTGATAATTGCTAAACTGCTGATAGAGAAATGTATTGTAAAGTTTAAACCTGTCTTATCTCCATTATAGAGGGGTTATACAATCTGTGCCAATTACTGATTCAAAATATACTTCTTTTTATGTGTTTTGTTGGGGAGGTTGGATTGGGGTGGGTTGTTGTGGAGGGAGAAGGGGATGGATTGGAGGAGTTGGTGTGTGTAGGATGTGGGTGGATTGAGGGGATGGTGTGGGGGAAATGTGGGGTTAACTTGTGTGTCTTCATAGGACATATACATGTGCCAAAATGAGAATAATCAGTGCTATCACATGTTTCTTTATTTACATTTTCCACACTTCATTCTCACTATTGTGGTATGTATTGAGTCCCTGGAGGTTGTCCCTGTTTTATGCTATCAAAGCACAGTCATTACATGGTTCAGTAAATGTTGTGGGATCTCACAGGTATCCTTTTCATATCTTGTACATTCATGGGATCTTAGGCTTTAACCTAGGTAGTGATTGTGTGTGCTCTCCTTTGCCTCTTAGCCAGAGCAAGGGCATACGGTGCGCACCTCCATCTGCCAGCACCATCTTCAGCTGCTAATCTTCCCTCAAACTCTTCATCAGTATCTGCCAAACTGCTGCTGCTGGCCTTGCTTGTGGTCTTGAAATTGTGGTCCTGCCCCTTGCTGTCTTTGACGGAACTGTTTCCTGAGAATGGTAAGTATAACATGACACAGACTGTAAGAATTTCAGCACAGGTGTCCGGGTCATTATGCAGTATACCTCCTGCTGTGCATTTTCACTGGAACCTTAATTTCAGCAAACCAGACACACATTCTATGATATTCCTTGTTTGAGGGTGGAGCTCATTGCATCCTTGCTCTGTGGGGTTGTGTGGGGTTTCTCATGGGTGTCATGAGTCATGGCTCCAGTGCATAACCTGCATTCCCCACTAGATGCCCTTGAGGGATGTCACCCCTAGCAAACATGGTGCACAGCTCACAAGTGTGCCATACGTATGAGTCATGGAAACTGCCTATACAATTACTGCAGTTGATCCCTTGGATATTACAGACAACCTGACAGCTTGTGGAGTGGAAAAATTTTAGGTTCATAGGTATGTAACAGAGTAATGACCACAAGGACCTTTTTAAGCATAGCCATGTATCCCAAATCTCTGACAAGTTCTGGTACCCTTGATAATTGTAAGCAGGGGCCTGGAAGATGAACCATGTGCAGTTGCCTGTGTTCATAAGATGCGTGGGTGCCAAACCAGGGATGAAGTTCCTGTTCCCCATCCAGTTATCTAAGTTACACTTGAATTGGTTATGGAGGAACTCTGCCTCACATGGATGGGGAGCCTGTTCCAGAGAAGGAGTAGTCTTTGAGGTGCACACCTGTCTCTCCAGAAGGTCCTATTTATATCACAGACAAGGATTAAGTCTTTAGAATGGGTAATTCTGGTGGTCTTTGTTTTGTGGATAAGCAGGCCTGTTGCACATACAACATAATAACAGCAGCAGCCCCTAACATGTGTTTTATATGTGCAATCATGTCTGTATTCCAAAAGGTTTTTGTGTACATGGCAAAAGCCTACACCAAGTGTACACAATTGCTTTATAGCTTCCTGAATAGCTGCACTACATTGACTTGGTTAATCAACATGTGCTTCGACTTCTTATGCTTTCATAAGCAAACTCTGCCATTTCCCATTGTTGCATGGTGCTGCACATTGTGTAGAGATCCTTAATGAATACAAAATTGCACGCCATCATGGTGGCAGTGCTGGGTGACACCAACACAATCAGTACAGTTCATGTAGCTGTTAATGAATCCCGAGCCCTGAGTTTGTCTGAACTGTCAAAGAATGCATCTTACATTTGAACATATATTCTATGCCTGCACCTTAGCAAATATTGATGTCTATATTTCTGTTATGTAGAGTTTCTTAAATTGCTTTTTGATGTTAATATTTTATTTCGCAAATATTTTTATTTAATTAAATGTTTTTGCATGCTTGTCCAGTATATGTTTGTGATGTGTCTTACTTTGGTAACATGTTTCCTGTTTTATGATAGGGTTGTATTTAAGATAATTTTAGTACAAACACATAATATGCATCACAAAATGTCTTGGATTCTTTATTGCTGTAGAGGGTCTTTCGGGTAGATGAAGGATCTGAGTTTAGTTCACATGATGGGAGGGTCTTACAGGTAGAAGAGGCATTGAATCACACATACAGATGCTCCAGCTTGTATTGCTTCTGGAGGAAGGCATAGATAAGTCTTTGATCATGTTGGCCTTGGTCATGTTGGCCTGTGAATCCCATTTTACTTTCCTTACATACCTGGCCATAACCCACCCGGTGACAACAGGTGTAGGACTGAAGTAATGTTAATCTTGAACTCGTCTTACAGAGCGAAAGAGAAACAGCAAGAGAAAAATGTCAAAACTTAAAGGGTGTTTGGTTGCTGTAATTGACAGAGATGTCAGCAATGACTTGATGATTTTGATGATGCATAGTCCATGAAAAAATGTAAGTTTTGGGGTGCCAGTAAAAAAAAAGAAACTCATTCAAAAAAAAATGAAATAAACAATCACCAGGTTCTGAGGTACTATGAACCAAATTTTATTTTTTCTCCCAGTGAAAATCCGTCACCCCCCCCCCCCCTCAGAAAAGCCTGCACAAAATTATGAAATGTAGCTACAGGGTGCATGCAAGGACATCAGTAGTTGTTTACAGACTGAAAATGTAAGCAGTAACTAGTCCATAAAACTACATAAAATGTTACTGCGATTGCTAACTGGTAATGTGGTATACACTGATGAAGCCCTGAGTTTGACTTACTGCAATTGCTACCTGGTAATGTAGTATACACTGATAAAGCCCTGAGTATGACCTAGATTATCTGTGTTCAGTTAGATTCATGAACACTGAAGGGGCTGGGCAAAGACTGACCAGTGCTGGCTCTCCCATCCTGGGAAAGGAACAGTCCAGCTATCCATATTGATAATACCTAGAGGAATGTAGGCATACCAATATCATCTCTAGAAATGAGACTAAGGAGCCCACACTACACAGCAGTGTGCCATAAAGGTAGAGGATTAGAGACTCCAGTGGTATAAAGGGATAAAGCCCTGACTATAGCCCAGTATTCCAGGGTTTGATTATCAGCTCGGGTGACTGACACTACAGCAGGAAAGATGAGCATGCCCACCCTAGGGGGTAGGATGGAATGTGGGCAAGGGCACACAGAACAATAGCAGCTTCCTGAAGGAAGTCAGGAAGTCAGTTGCAATATGCTCAGCCAAAGGGCCGGGGCAAGTTGCCCAATGGATCTCCATGTGGAAATGTGGAAGTAGGGCAGCATGGTCTGTTCACTGCACATCCCCAGATGTCAGCCATAGCTGACACATCATCAGGGAAACTGGGTAGGATAAAAATTAGAAAACCACCTGCTGATGGTAGGATAGCACCATCCTCCCAGTAACCCTTAGGATCCATGCTGGCCCCAGTGTCAAATTCAATAATTGCCCAAGGTTAGATTGAACTGGCCAGTAGACCAAGCATGGGCATGTGGCACTAGGACAGTTATTAAGATGAATCCAGGAAGAAAAAAAAAATAAACAATGTAGAGGTTTGCCATGTCTGGTAGTACGCACACGCTGCGATTGTGGTCAAGGGGGTGGTTATCAGAAATCAACAGACTGGCAAGCTACCTAACACCTGACTCTCATGTCAGGCAGGAATGAATAACTTGATTAGGCTATCTGGTCAGAGAAGGTATGGGCCATAGGGCTCTTATCCCATAGGATGAATGGACACATCAGTTCAGTGTTGGAAGGGAGGAGCCATTGGGCAAATCCTGCAGTCATCAAAAAGCAATAATAATGATAATAATAATTCTACTGCAATTGTTGGCTTCTCCATATTAAAAAGGTACATTTGCATGTGTGTGTGTATGTGTGTGTGTGTGTGTGTGTGTGTGTGTGTGTGTGTGTGTGTGTGTGTGTGTGTGTGTGTGTGTGTGTGTGTGTGTGTGTGTGTGTGTGTGTGTGTGTGTGTGTGTGTGTGTGTGTGTGTGTGTGTGTGTGTGTGTGTGTGTGTGTATCTGTGTGTGTGTGTGTGTGTTGATATCAATGAGTATAAACTAAGCTTAGCCCACAGAAGAATGTAGTCATAGATAAGGACATGTTAGAGGCCAGGACCACCATGTGAATGCCTCATCTACTTTTGGTTTTTCAATATGCTTATATTATTTCAATAATATCAACAGAAGAACTTATGGCCACCCCAAAGACATCACAAATGGAAATTGTGATAACTCTGGCACCTTGTCTCAGGACAGTCCAGTGTGAATAACCTACAGTCTGAATCTCAAATATTTTTTTTTCACAGAATTTTATTAAATAATTATTAAAATGAACAAATATTTCCATGAAATTATAAAATTTTTTCTTTGAAGTTAAAAAACAAGAAAATAAAAAAACAAACCTTCTAATATATAAACCAATGTAACTAAACTATGTACAAAGACGTTCATCATGCAAAAAAAAAATTTTAATGTAGCTGTAGGATTAATAAAAATCATCTGTTTACATAAAATAATAAACTATTTTTCTAGAAGTTCATAGATGATATTCCATGAATTATATAATGTAGTATTCCTAGATGATCTAGATTTAATAGTTAACATTTCCAAATTACACATTTCAAGGAGTATATTTTTAAATTCCAAAAATGTAGGTGCTGTACTAGATTTCCAATTCTTAGTGATTGTTTTTCTAGCTATAGATAGTATAGACCAAACCAAAGGGTACTTATTCTCTTTTACACAATCAGGAACAGGAGTATTAAATAAAACAAGTGATCTAGATATAAAGAAATTATCAGTAAAAATTGTTTGCAACAAATTATTGATATCATCCCAACATTTTCTTAAATATATGCAATTATAAAACATATGAGACCAGTCAGCATTCAATTCAATATTACATCTCCATGTTATATTCTTTTTAGAAAATATACTTATATTATGAGGAGTGATAAATGATCTATTTAAAAATCTCCATGTGAATAATTTCCATGTTAAAGAAGAAGTAGTCATACTTGCTGATTGTAAAAATATTCAATTTGTCTTTCTCAGAAGGGGGATTATTATTATTAATTAAAGAAAAATATTTCCAATAATTATCTGAATGTGTATCTAAATCACATTTAATTGCCCTATAAATGTTTGATAACTTGTTATTAGCAGGAGATTTATGCAAAGCTGATAAAATCATACATTTTTTTCCTAATTATAGGAGACATAGAATCCAATTTATTTAATACATATTGTCTAGCTTCTTGAAGCTCTAACCATAAACAAGAATCAAGTTTATACTCTTCCAAGAGGAAACTATTGGATTTTATCTCATTATTTATCATCATTTGGTGCCAAAATGTTAAATGCTTTTGCTGAAATATAGACATTTTTGTATAATCTGAAGAGAAAATAGATCTGTGTGTGTAGGCTACAGAGAAGAGTAAAAAAAGCCAATCCTGATATATATATATATATATATTATTTAAATATAAAATTTCTAAATGATTTTAAAAGAAAAACTATATATTAGAGTTAAAACTCAGAGAAGAAAATTCAGAAATATAATCTTTTAACCTCCAAATAAATGGATTATTAATTATATTTAGCTTATAGGAACTGTTTATATCTTTGGTATTTTGTGACAATACCTCTATAAACTCTTTCCACTTAGCAGTGTATTCCACATCGATGAGATGAGAGATTGTATTGAATACTGATGAAATCTCAAATATTTTTGAAAGCAAAAAAAGGTCTTTATTGGTTATACAGTATTTCAGAATTAAACTGAAATGCAGGACTTCAGACAAGAAGACCAAACCTGATTATGTATTACAGTGCAGTAGTCATGTTTTGTTATAGTAATACTGAGTTCCAGTCTTTAATGTAAGAAACAAGCAGGGGTTCTCATTTCAGTTCCTTCTTTCCAAAAGCGAAGGCACACAATCTTTCTATTCCTTGAAGAATTCCAGCCTTCTTTCATCTGTCGTTAATAAGGCATGGATCATTCTTTTAAGCTCCTCTGAAGAACCAAACTCATAAAACATTTGACATTTTATCAGTCTTGCTAGACCCACAGATTTAGCTGTTCTGCATTTCTTTCAGACAATGTCATTCCTTACTTTAAATGTATAAAGAGTTCTCTAAGTTCAATAGAATGGTCCATATTATGTGTAACAAATGCAAGATGTAACTCCTGTGACATGTTTTTTTAAAATATCTGCTGGATGTAATCATAAAAACAGTGAAATTGCCCACTTCCTCTTTGGTGACATAAGATGGATAACGTGAATTAACAAACAAGAGAGTGTATACAGGGTTATTAGACAATTACCACCACAGTAAACAGGAAAATGTTAAACATATCAGAGAGGATTACACAATCATATCTTATAAATATGAGTACAAGTAAATATTAGTATAATTACCAGATAACAGGAAGACTTGTTTTAGTACATAAACTCTAAGCCACAAACAAATACGATTATTGATCCTTTAAACTATAACAACACTCTTGTGAGTGGTGCTTTAGATATGGTGGAATGTGTTAATGAAGCTTTTAATTTAAAAAAAAATGTCTGTGATTGCATCACCTGATATGAACACTGGTTTATGTATTCTTATTACAAAGCAGATGGTACATAAGGTTCTGATAAGTGCTGAGAAATCTTGAAGAATCAGAATAAGCGGAATGTTGTCTCTTTACAACCTCAGAGAGTGGCAGCATACCTCTCAACTGTACAGGTTTTTGCAGAATGTATAGATTTTTGCAGCATATGTTTGGTCTGCTCCTCATAAAATTTGTGGTTTTCTGACACATCAATAAAGATTTAAGTATTAAATAATGACAGGCATTTGTGTTTCAGATTTTATATCCTTCAGAAAATACATAATTATGCAAAACCTGTTATTCTAGCAACTTTCTAAGTTTATAGGAGTAATATTTAAATTCTGTCCCTATTTTGGGCCTTTGTACTCCCATTTATTTTGGGCCTTTGTACTCCCATTCTTTTTGTCTTTGTCCAGATTTCTTGTACTGAGAGGTTGAGACGTTGACAAAAATTTTCAACACATTACTTATGAATGATGGCATATCATCTGAATGGAAACAAATCAATGAGATACTTATTTATAAGCACAGCGTGGAGATCTCCCACAAAATTATCACCCAGTCAGTTTAGTTAGTAGATTAGGAAAATGCTTTCAGTTTTGCCTGGCAGAGATCACGAAGCTAGATCAGAAATATGAGTTTCTTTTGAGCATATTTCAACATGGACTTCTGATAGGAAGATCCACTTTAACTAGTCTGATAGTTAATGTGGCATCAGACTGTGGCTTATTCTTTCATTTACATAGATATTGAAGACCCTACTTTACTACATGAGGTTGACAAGAGTAGTCTAATTCAATATGCTGTAACCCATTTCTTGTTAGGTGGATAACACAATGGCTGTAGGGAAGGCAAAAATAGATAACAATTTGGCTTAAATTTTCTCCAAGTTTGAATACAGTTGTTGGTACTCCCCAATGTTTGGTACAGGGGGAGAGGTTGTACTATTCAGTTTTCCTTTTACTTTATTCCAAAGATTCAAGAGAAGCTGAGTGCCAAAGTATGCTGTTGATTGTAAGGCAGGGTCAGTAATTATACCTCTTTAGGGTTTTAACATGATTAATTGTTACCTAATAAAATTAGTGAGTGCACCACTGATAAGGGCCTTAAATTTAGCACAGATAAGTATAAACTGATTTTTTTGTATTTAGTTACCCTAGAAAGGTTATCCATTGACTTTACACTCTATGGATAATTAAAATGATTTGGGATGATAATAAGTAATAAAAATCATTAATAATAGTCAAGCCTTTTAAGGTAATGTTTTGTCAATAAGAGTGAGAGTATTACACACACACACACACACACACACACACACACACACACACACACACACACACACACACACAGACACACACACACACACACACACACACACACACACACACATACACACACACACACACACACACACACACACACACACACACACACACACACACACACACACACACATAGATTGCTTACACTGATTAAGGGTCCTAGGATCCTATGTTTTATACGTGTGTGTGTGTGTGTGTGTGTGTGTGTGTGTGTGTGTGTGTGTGTGTGTGTGTGTGTGTGTGTGTGTCCAGAATGGACAGCAGCATCTTCAAAATGTCGAGGCTTAGATCGAAAGCTAGGGTGCTTAGGAAACATCTAAGGGAGTTCCTGCTCACTGATGATACAGCTATTATGGCTCACACTCAGCAAGAACTTCAGTCACTCATGGCTCGCCAGCTATGCTAGGCCTACAGGCTGCTGTTTACTATGAGCAACTTTATTTCAAAAACTAAGAACCAGTCAGACTTTAAACCATGTGATGGAAGGTACTGCACCCACCCACAAATCCCCAGCCATGTCGGAGTATTGTGGTACTCCTTGTAACAGAATGAAATACCGACTCACAAAAGAACCAAGCTGTTACCTGGGAAATGGCAAAGGCTCAACATGAAATGACTGAGGCCCTGACCTGGGAGGTTACCAGGTTTCCTTTGATGTTTCTATCCAAAACAAATATTCTTGTGATGTCCTCATCTTCTGCCAGTCAGACTTTAAACCATGTGATGGAAGGTACTGCACCCACCCACAAATCCCCAGCCATGTCAGAGTATTGTGGTACTCCTTGTAACAGAATGAAATACAGACTCACAAAAGAACCAAGCTGTTACCTGGGAAATGGCAAAGGCTCAACAAGAAATGACTGAGGCCCTGACCCGGGAGGTTACCAGGTTTCCTTTGATGTTTCTATCCAAAACAAATATTCTTGTGATGTCCTCATCTTCTGCATTTTATTCAGTTTGCCCCATTCCATTCACTGTCATGAGCCTGGACCATTGGGCCAGGGAAGACTTTTTAATCTGCTCCCCACCCCAACAGCATATATTTAAAGTAGATAGCACACATAACCACAAACTCTTGTGGAATACTCTCTGGTCAGCTTCATCAGAGACTTCTTGCACTTACTTGAAAAGAAAATAATACTATCAAAGTGCCATTTAAAAAGAATTTACCTAGTAACAGGAGTGCCAGTAATCATTTACGACTGCACATCCCTTCTGAAAGCACTGTAAGTCTTAACTCACTCCCACCTAGAGCATGCTAACTGTGCTATTTTGAACTGTGTACCTACAGTGCTACCTGTGTGATGGTTTTCATTGTACCATTATTCAAGAAATGTGGAGGACTTCAAAAGAAGACTAGAAACAGAGATCTGCTGCTTGATCATTGTACCAAAGCTGGGGCATTCGTTACAATGATTACAGTGTAATAGTCGCATTTAAAGTCTTACCGTAGCATTATGGCATGTGGTGCATCATGTGTCAAAAAGCATTTTTTCCCTTTTAGCAAATGTTTTTGGATGCTGCTTTCTGGGAAAAAAAATTAAAATACCCCTTCAGCTATAATCATGCCACTGAGAATAAAATATAAACTCTGACCTCAGTGACATCAATACAGGGAAAGTGTGTATTGTGCCCATAGATTTTAATGGGCACACAACCACTTATGCCCAATAAAGCCTATGGACACACTTCATACAATTCCTATGGTGATGTCACTGAGGGATACACTAAATTTATTTAATCATGGCTTAATAAAAATATTACAAAGATATTTATTTAAAAAGGTCTCAAATAAATAAAATATAGGCTCATAGAAAATACAAGGCAGCATCTTCAAAATGTCGAGGCTTAGATCGAAAGCTAGGGTGCTTAGGAAACATCTAAGGGAGTTCCTGCTCACTGATGATACAGCTATTATGGCTCACACTCAGCAAGAACTTCAGTCACTCATGGCTCGCCAGCTATGCTAGGCCTACAGGCTGCTGTTTACTATGAGCAACTTTATTTCAAAAACTAAGAACCAGTCAGACTTTAAACCATGTGATGGAAGGTACTGCACCCACCCACAAATCCCCAGCCATGTCGGAGTATTGTGGTACTCCTTGTAACAGAATGAAATACCGACTCACAAAAGAACCAAGCTGTTACCTGGGAAATGGCAAAGGCTCAACATGAAATGACTGAGGCCCTGACCTGGGAGGTTACCAGGTTTTGATGTTTCTATCCAAAACAAATATTCTTGTGATGTCCTCATCTTCTGCCAGTCAGACTTTAAACCATGTGATGGAAGGTACTGCACCCACCCACAAATCCCCAGCCATGTCAGAGTATTGTGGTACTCCTTGTAACAGAATGAAATACAGACTCACAAAAGAACCAAGCTGTTACCTGGGAAATGGCAAAGGCTCAACAAGAAATGACTGAGGCCCTGACCCGGGAGGTTACCAGGTTTCCTTTGATGTTTCTATCCAAAACAAATATTCTTGTGATGTCCTCATCTTCTGCATTTTATTCAGTTTGCCCCATTCCATTCACTGTCATGAGCCTGGACCATTGGGCCAGGGAAGACTTTTTAATCTGCTCCCCACCCCAACAGCATATATTTAAAGTAGATAGCACACATAACCACAAACTCTTGTGGAATACTCTCTGGTCAGCTTCATCAGAGACTTCTTGCACTTACTTGAAAAGAAAATAATACTATCAAAGTGCCATTTAAAAAGAATTTACCTAGTAACAGGAGTGCCAGTAATCATTTACGACTGCACATCCCTTCTGAAAGCACTGTAAGTCTTAACTCACTCCCACCTAGAGCATGCTAACTGTGCTATTTTGAACTGTGTACCTACAGTGCTACCTGTGTGATGGTTTTCATTGTACCATTATTCAAGAAATGTGGAGGACTTCAAAAGAAGACTAGAAACAGAGATCTGCTGCTTGATCATTGTACCAAAGCTGGGGCATTCGTTACAATGATTACAGTGTAATAGTCGCATTTAAAGTCTTACCGTAGCATTATGGCATGTGGTGCATCATGTGTCAAAAAACATTTTTTCCCTTTTAGCAAATGTTTTTGGATGCTGCTTTCTGGGAAAAAAAATTAAAATACCCCTTCAGCTATAATCATGCCACTGAGAATAAAATATAAACTCTGACCTCAGTGACATCAATACAGGGAAAGTGTGTATTGTGCCCATAGATTTTAATGGGCACACAACCACTTATGCCCAATAAAGCCTATGGACACACTTCATACAATTCCTATGGTGATGTCACTGAGGGATACACTAAATTTATTTAATCATGGCTTAATAAAAATATTACAAAGATATTTATTTAAAAAAGGTCTCAAATAAATAAAATATAGGCTCATAGAAAATACAAGGCAACTGAGTCTTACAACATGTTGCATTTACCCAACCTCAGACCGAACCTCCTCTCCTGAGAAGGAACAGGCTAGTAAAGCCAGGGGTGAATTTGTGAATACACATCCAATTGTCCAGTTGCCACATGAGAGAAAATAATGTATCACCCTGCTTATTATGTAATGGGCATCTATTACAGAGGTGGGGAAGGTGCTGCCAATCAGATGTTCTCTCCACCTTGTTTTATTTATTTACTGGTGAAGACTAGATCCCTTTTCCTGGTATTTAAGGGATGACTCACTTCATGGGGATACACAAAATCTTGGGTTACTGGGTTCCTAATGGCTCAGAAGGCAAGGCATATATCTCCCCTCAGAAATCTATAAGATACTAAATAAAGAGACAGTTCTTCCAGTCTTTTCTGGTAGCTTAGGGATTTCAAGTCAGTGACCTTCTTAGTAACCTCTGAAGACTTTCTAGTTCTAACCAATGATACATCAATGTTTTCATACATGCCTTTACCTTGTATCTTTCCCATATATATATATATATATATATATATATATATATATATATATATATATATATACATAGACACCTGATGTACTAACAACAGGCATCAACAGGAAAAAAGGCATCAGTCTATAGATAGGGTCATAGGTTGGTACTAGGCTATCGGCCCTAGGGCCTATACAAGCCTAGCCATAATAATTCCCTGGATATTTCTTCCCACAATATTTATTTCCTTGGAAACCTGTCCAGCAGGGTGACTGACATGATCCCCTGGGTGAATTTCCTATCTCCCATCCAATCGTCATGGTTCCTTTTGAAGAGGGCCAAGGAGGCGTTCTGCTTGACATGTATGGGCAGTCTATTCCAGAGTATCAGATGTCTCTGGGTCAGGAACCTATCATCATGTTTTGTTCATTGTGATGACAAGGTTTAGATCCCTGGAGCGTGTGGCTCTGAGGGATTGGGATTTCTTTAAGTGTAGCATGTCCAACAGCTCAGGGTTTGACATGGCCTTGTATGTTAAGCAGAGATCGCCTCTGAGTAGATGATATGCCACAGAGTATAGCTGGATTTTTTTAGATGGTCAGCATAGGGCATCTTGTTCATGCCTGTGATTCTTTTAGTGAGGTATCTCTGTGGCTTTTCCAGCTGTTGCAGATGTCTTGTGAGGTACATACCAAACTGGGCATTGTACTCTATAATGGGTCTGATGAGGGATGAGTACAGTGGGACAATGAACTCCTTTTTTCTGGATGAAAAGCCCTTAGTGATGAGGTATGCCACATAGAAGGATTTCCTGACTGTTCTAGTGATTTGGTTATCAAAGGAGAGACCACTGTCCACCTGTGTCCCTGAGTCTCTCATCACACTTTTAGTGTTTAGTGTACTGCAACCTGTGTGGTAATTCATGGGTACATGTTTTTTCCCAAAGGGGATAACTATACATTTCTTGGCATTAAGCTTGAGTCCATGGCTCTGGCACCAAGCATCTGTTTCTATAAGGCCCTTTTGTAGAATATCCACATCATTTGGGTATTCAATAATGGCTCCCAGTTTGCAGTCATCTGCGAACTTTGTTAGCCAGAGTCCCTTAGTGTTGGCCTGTACTTCAGAGAAGTAGATGCCAAACAAGAGAGGTCCCAGGACTGAACCCTGAGGTACTCCATTTGCCACTTGCCTGGAGCTGGATTTGTAGTCAGCTACTTTTACAGTGTGGGTTCTTTTACTAAGCCAATTGGCAACTCATCGAGTGATGTAGGAATTTATGCCCAGCTTAGTAAATGTATCTATGATTCCAGAGTGGGGGATGGTGTCAAAGGCCTTGGCGAGGTCCAGATCAACAGTGTGGATCACTTGACCATTGTCCACAGCTCTGGAGACTGATTCAAAGAAGTCAATCAGGTTCAGGAGACAAGATTGGCCCTTCACGAACCCAAACTGGGTGGGATCCAGTGTTTGAAGGTTGCCAATGTCTTTGTTTATAAGTTCCATGATAATGTGTTCCATGCCCTTACAGATCAGGCTCATCAGACTGATGGGATGGTAGTTCCTGGGATTCAAGGTGGATCTCCCCTTGATGAGTGGGATAACTGTAGCTGTGTGCCACTCAATGGGCATGAAGCCTGAGGTGAGGCTATGATTAAACATGACACTTAGATGAGGTGCCAGTTCATTTTGTAGTTCATGTAGTACACAGCCCGGGACGTCATCTGGTCCCATGGATGCTGTATTCTTAGCTTTGCAGAGTGGGGTTTCTAATTGTGTGGCTGTGATTACTGGAATTTGGCAATCTTTTGGTATTGAGATGGGCCCTTTGGGGGGTGAGAGGGGGGTGAAGTTGGCACTAAATCAATCTGCCAGGATATTGGCAATATCCTTGGGATCAGTATATTTAATGCCATTCTGTTGTAGCTCAGAGCATATCTGAACATTGCCATTTAGATTCTTGACATAACTATAGAATGCATTGTGGTTGTCTTTGGAAGTTCTGGCAATTTTATTTTCATAACTAGCTTTGGAGGATTTTATGAGGGATCTCGGCTTCTTACTGAGGCTAATAAGGGAGTTTTTTGCATTCTGGGATTTTTCTCTTTTCTGCAACAGTTTCTTTCTTCTGTTGTATAGTTTGTTTATGGCAGGGGACCACCAGATTGGCTTCCTTTATTTTTGGAGGAGAGCGTCTTGGTTCTATTTGGGATGGCACAATTCATGCACGAGTGGATGTGCTTGTAAAGTACCTTAGTGTAGGATTCAGCAGTTGAATTTTCAGCTCCTGTCTGCATGGGTTTCATGAAGTTTGTCACTTCTGCCTTCAGTAGCATAAAGTTGGCTTTGTTGAAGTTTTTTACGGAGGTTTCCTTACTGGGGGTGGGGGTGGGATGTGGATGTCAAGGGTGATTTGCTTATGGTCAGACCTGACCAATGAGGGGGGGGTGACCACTAGTGTGGAGCATCTATCTCCCATGTTGGCAATGACCAGGTGTAAAATGATTGGTTAAGGTTTTCTTTTAAAAGCGAAGCAGTAATAAGTTTTATGATCTGATGAAGGCTTAATAGTTGAAAGCGCTCATCCAATGTTATTTTATTTTCTTTTTATTCTTATTTTGTACTTTGTTTGATTTGAGTATTCGTTTATTTAATAAATATTTTATCCTACTGGATTGTCTGATTGGGATACCAGGAAGCTCAAGAACTGCATTGCCGTGGTGGTGTTTCGAAGTTTTTTTCTCTTGTTGCTGTTTTTTGTCTTTGACACCTTCAGCGGAGTTTGGAAGTTTTTTCTTATTATCCTTTTTTCTCATTATGCAGGTCTAATATATTGGAGCCCCAGGTGGGACAATTGATTAGTTGATCCAGAGCATTGGAATTTATGAATTCCAAGAACCATTGGGAAAAGGTGTTGGTACCCAAGTAGTTTTCCCAGTTAATGGCAGGGTAGTTGAAATCATCCAGTATTTGGGTGTTTGGTTGTATCTTAATATTTTCCAGTATGTTTAGAAAGGTGTAGTGAGAATCTTGGGGCATGGTGGGGGATCTGTAGCAAGCTATAATTTGTATTGCAGTCTTAACTAGTGTTAGCTGCACCTGGAGAATTTCACATGCATAGTGTTGGGCAACTAGCCTGGTGGTGTGAATATCCTTGGTGAATATGGACACTCCTCCACCTTTAGTGTTTCGGTCTTGGTTTGGTGGCCGAAAAGTGTGGTAAGAGTTGTAGCCTGGTGTTGCAGGGGTGCTCTCTGGAGCCTTGAACCAGGTCTCAGTTACTGCACAGATATCGATGTTCTCCATTTTTAGGAGTGCCTCGAGAGAGTGCATTTTGAGGTTTAGACTTCTAGCATTGAGTAGCATTACCTTCAGATTTTGCATGCTTGTATCTGTTACGGTGGTGGTTTTGTCCTTTGAACCTTGCCTAAAAAAGGCACTATAGGGGTAGCAAGAGCTTTAGCCAGTAACCTGAATCCCAGGGGTGACAGGTGCAGACCATCTCTGGCAAAGCATCGTGGTTTCTTGATCATGTCATCCCAGACAGACAGACAGATATTGGATCCCCTTTGAATGATACCAGAAGCTTATGCCCCAGAAGTCTATGCAGTTACAACTGCATAGACTGGAAGGGGAATGGGCTGCAACATCTACAGACTGCAGGCTGGATTCAGTCAGCGCATGCGTGCGCCCGGCCCAGACCAGGACTTTTGAAGTTTGCATTCTCAGGAAACAGAGCAAACAGAGCTCTGGGACAGGGCTTTCAGCAGGAATTACAGGACAGGAGACAGAGCTGTGCTTTCAAGTTGGATTTCAAACTACTCTACTCAGTAATTACTTTCCACCAGAGGTATTGGGACTTTGAAGCAGGGCTTTCATCCGTGAGGATTTTGAAACAGGTCAAACTAGTGTGTGTGTATTAAATATCCATGGAGGCTAGAGAGAATAACTCAGGCTCAAACCCTGTACCTTGGGTGCAGGTAGCAAGAGCCTGAATTCCCTATCACTTGTGAAAAGTGTTCAGAATTTTGCCTCATATTTTTGTTCTGTTCTGCTCCTCATAAAATCTGTGGTTTTCTGGATATTTAATTCACTAAATAATGATAGACATTTGAATTTCAGACTTCATATTCTTCAGAAAATACATGGTAACACAAAACCTTTTATTCTAGCAATTTTCTAAGTTTGTAAGATCAATATTTGAAATTTGTCTCTATTTTTGGGGCTGTATTCCCCCATTATTGGCTTTGTCCAGGTTTTCTGTGCTAACAGGTTGAGAGCTATGGTGAGAACTGAATTCACTGAATATGTTTTGGGGCTGTATTCCCCCCTTATTGGCTTTGTCCAGGTGTTTTGTGCTAAGAGGTTGAGAGCTATGGTGAGAACTGAATTCACTAAATGATAGCCATTTAAGTTTTAGTCTTCCGGTCTTTTAAGAAGCAGCTTGGTTGATATAGTGGTATGTTGTGCTGACTATAATGCATAGGGTCCTAGGGCCAAGACTTGGCAGTGAAATGCATGGCGGTAGTACAGCATTTTATTCTAGCAACTTTCTAAGATTATACAAGCAATGTTTAAAATGTGTCCCTGTTTTTTGGGCTTTTGCCCCCCCCCCAATAAATTTTGGCTTTTTCAAGATTTCTTGTGTCATGTGCTGCAAAGTTGAGAGATGCAGTTGAGTGTCGAGTGGATTTTATAAGGATCTGAAAGCTTCAGGGGAAGAGAAGTTTAGTGCTGCTTATGCTGAATCTGCTTGTATTGTTAATAGCACAACAGGTAGTTTGCTTAATTTTGATGCAGAAGGCTGTGGGGTTCTACTCCCACAGTATGTAGATGCATTGTTGATACTATACTGTGTTGTACTTTTAAAGGGGGAGGATGCTGCAGTCCTGAGAATGTCCTCTTTGGCGGAGATACCTAGTAACTATGAACCTGTTATCAGTTTGCCATCCATTCCCTATTGCAATATTACTAGCCTGTCATTTTTTTTAATGTAACACAGTCAATTTATTCCTCAAGGGCAGCAGGCACTTTATTTGTAGATGAAACAATTAAATATAAAGTTGTTTTCTAGCAGCAACCTTTTCATTACCTACAGATCTCTTTAATGTGGAATTATTTAGATGACTTTTACTTCTGCAGAGATGGTGCATATTTACTGATACTGGTGGACTGTAGAAGTTTGTGTAAACTTTCATGATGGAAATGTTCTGAATTGGGCAGTTTTGTCATTATTGGTGCATGCATTTTGTTTAATTGTTTACTGGAAAAATGTTCAAAACAACACATTTAAAACACCCTCTAGCAACTGCACTGTATTATACAAGGAATATAATTTAGTACAGTCAGGAAGGTGTATCAAAGAAAACATGTATGTTTTGCGTGCAAGGGGCCTATGATTTGAAAACAGCCCAAAGTTAATCTTTATCTGCCACTGGCCAGATGTATTTTCTTTGAATGTGGGTTTCAATGCTGTTTCAATGGCAGATAAGTGTTAATACTAAGTCTATTTAGAATGCCAATCTATCATGTGTGGTCCATAACCTGTGCAGTAATCCCTTAAGCAATTTATCTTGAGCTTGTTTCTTGTTTGCTGTTCATTTTTACTTTGATCATGTTTTCCCCATGAAACAAACATACAGTTGTCAGGCAGCAGGTCTTTTTTGGATAAAAAACATTTTTACAAGTGGGGGTATCACAGAGATTGCTACTTTCAGCATATTACTTGGTACTTTTATAAAGCTGAATATAAATTAGAATTAGAACTACAGTGCAAGGACAAGTGGTTTGAGTTGAGTGCTGTTTGATTTTTTATACTTGATTTTGACTGGCATTCCAGTAATGTATTTAAAAAGTAATTTATTTTTTCATGCCTCACAACCTTTTTGTTTACATTTAGATATTAAGTAAGCTGTCATGCAGCCAATGCATTCAAATATTTTTTTCTTCTACACTTCCATTTTCTCTTGATTAGACTCCATTATGACAGTTTGGCACCCAGTTTTTGTGGTTTTGAGCAGAGCTCTGCCCCTTTCTAGTTGGCCATACTCCTTCCCATTGGCCCCACCCATTCAGCTGTCTCCTGCAACCCCCCCTTTGATTTGAAGTCACCAGCCGCCACTGGCTTTGTACATGTGGTGCATCAGGCTAATGGGCCTATAACTCGTGGGGTCAGTGGTAGGGCCACCTTTGTGAAGTGCCATCAACATTGCTGTGCACCAAACTTCAGAGGTAAAGTCAACTCAGGTTAAATAGTTTAAGGAGTGATTCTGCCAGCACACTGGTACTATTAAACATGCCGGTATATTATCAGGTCCCATGGAGGATGTAGTTTTAGTCTTTCAGAGCACATTTAGGGCATGTTCTATGGTGATGCTGGGGAGGTCCAAGGGCTACAGGGGTAAGTGGAATTTGAATAGTCATTTCCAAGGTGAAACGGTACTAAATTTGCTAGCTAATATTTTGGCAATGTCTGCTGGGTCAGAGTTGGTAGCACCATTTTTTAATAAGTCCTGTGCAATGATGGGTGTTATTTCTTAGTTTTCGAGCATAACTAAAGAAGGATTTGTAATCGTACTTAGCTTCAGATGCTAACCTCAATTCATGGACTGTATTAGCATTTCTAATTTTTAGTCCATTTTCAATGTGTCATCCTTGATTTGAGCATCCTTAAATCAGCTGGATACTTTAAGGATTTATTTTTCTTTTATTGTAGATTTATTTATGCTGGTGGACGATCAGGGTGGTTTGCATTTAAACTTCCCATTATATTTAGAACTGGTAAGTACTGTCAATTCTATACAGTTAGCTAAGTGAGCAGAGAACTTGTTTGTGTAGCTATCTGCTGTGGTGTTGTCTGGGGTTATGCTAGAATAACTGAATCTTAAAACCTCATCATACAATTTAATAAAATCTGTACATTTTTTGGCATCTTTAAGTTTAGATGTTCTAATAGTAAATTTCATTAGTATATGATCTGACTTAACCATGGAGTGAGATACCAAGTGAGTAGTCCATGAAAAAGTTATATTCATAAGGAACAGGTCAAGAATATTTATGTCCTCTGGTGGGTTTGTTAACAATCTATTATAGGGAGCTTTTGTTTATTTGTTTATTTATTTCCAGTTTGATTACCAGAGAAGTCCACTGGGTCAGAGTGACCTGTTTTCAGTGGAGGCCTGGGGAGAAAAGCTCCAAGATACATAATATCGATAAGTTACAGAAATACACGGATGTCAGTCTTACATAATATGGAAACCGTTACAAGTAAGTACCTTGAAAATATGCATAATAAGCAGAAAAGCACTGAGTGTGGACTTATTGTTTATACATTTTCTTTAGTGTGCTCATTCAGATATTAGGTGAGAAGATGTTTTATATACATACTTTTAAGTAAAACGAGGATACACTATACATGCACAATTTCAGAAAATAAATTAGTAACGGAAAGATATATGCAATAGTTACAATGTAGAACCATAAGAAATAAGCAGCTAATGGAGAAAGGAGAGCTTGGAAAATGCTCGTGGGAGCATAGCTGAAGGAGAGTTATTGAGGTTATCGATAACTATTGTTATTGTATTGATAGTTATTGATAGCTAATGGAGAAGGGAGAGCTTAGAAAATGCTCGTGGGAGCATAGCTGAAGGAGAGTTATTGAGGTTATCGATAGCTATTGTTATTGTATTGATAGTTATTGATAGCTAATGGAGAAGGGAAAGCAAAGAAAATGCTCGTGGGGGCATAGCTGAAGGAGAGTTATTGAGGTTATCGATAGCTATTGTTATTGTACTGATAGTTATTGATAGCTAATGGAGAAGGGAGAGCTTAGAAAATGCTTGTGGGAGCATAGTAGAAGGAGAGTTATTGAGGGCTTAGGAACCAGAGTGGGAAACGCCCCAGGGGGATGGACTAAGGAAGGTTAGGTTGGATGGTGGCAATTGCATTTCCATTTTGCAGCCAGGTGTTTGGTTAGCTGAGTTTTTAAGTTTTCTAAGTTTATAAAATCTAAGAATCTCAGGGAGTATTCTACATTTGAGGTACGTGTGCTCCAGTTTACTGATGTGTAGTTAAAGTCTCCCAAAATAATGAGAAGTATATAAATGGATCATGGCACTTAACCCATTAGATGTCACAATGCACCTACAGATATGACCCAACGCACTTCAAATTGCTTAAATGTGAAAGTAATATTTTTGTAATACAAAACATTGCTTTACTTGTTTAGTTACAAAGACTTCTCTGACATTTAGGATTTCTTTTTCAATTGTTGACTCCAGGTCACTTTCTAAAGTGCCAGTACAATTCTAAACTTATAAGTGAAGTTGTGGCAAGCATAAATGAGTTAAATCATAATGCATCATAAAGATTTTTGTGTTATACTTCACAAGTAGCATCTAAAAACCACAAACTCCCATTCCCTTTTGTTTAGTGGTATAAAAGAGGAAATGGGGGCAACCCCCTTTATGATGCAGGAAAAAAAAGAAGCAGTGCTAAATAGTTTACTTATCAGTTTAGCAGTCACATTCACTGAGTCCATTAGAATAAAACACAATATTATGGATTGTGCACTCTCTTCTCACAGCAGTGTTGCAGTTTAAACAGTCATATAGTATTAAGAAACTATGGGATCACATTCCTTCTCTGAAGTAAAGAGAGAGCTTATCTGATTTCCCAAAGAGCTTATGACCAGAGTTAAAATGTAGCTATGTAAGTTCACCCTTGGTGTTTACAAAGTATTACCCTAGGTTGGAGTACAATGAACCTAAGACTGGTAGGTCTAGAACCTAATTTAAGAAGATGGAGGTGAGGATTTTAGAAGTGAATGTAGGATTATCATTCAGTAACATGCAATGAAACTGAGAAGCTTGAAAATGAATGTCTGTGGCAAACATCCCTCTGCTGGACAGGCTGTTGGCCAAAACTAAGATGTTTCACAATTAAACCTTGAAATCATATGAAGCTGTTAATATTCAGGGGTAGAGGGTGAGGTGATTGGTCAACATTTCTGCTACAAAACAAAGTCTACAAGATAGAAGGAATTATTTTACCAGTGACATAAGTGTGACCAGGTCTAGCAATCTGATTGGATATATATGCATTTGGTGAGTTACAGCACTTTACAAGAAAGGCATTAGGAGATACAGGTCCATGTATACTTGATAGGGATGGAGTTCCCAAAATGTCTGTGAAGACAGTGCTGTGAGCTTTGAAACAGGTTTGGCTTGATATTTCTACAACTGACTCTTTCAGAATTTTTGACGCACAACCTTTCCATCATCTATGTCTTAACTCATTCCCACCAATGGAGCTCTGGAAGTTTGCACTGTAACTTCCAATGGGTGGAGCCTAAGCTTTTCAATAAAATCAAATTATGTCCTCAAATTTCAAACAAATGTACATACGTCTGGGACCATAGGGGTTACTAAATAAGTGTAAATGGCAAACTGTTCAGCACAAACTATTTTTATAGTGGCAGTATTCTTTAGGTTCCAGGTCTTAGATTGGATTTTATAGGTCACAGCAAATACAGTAACTATTATGTTTGTAATATTTTGTAGACAACTTACAATATCTCAGCAACCACTCTAGTTACACACAAACTATGAGAAGCATTTTGTTCATCCAGCTGAGAGCTTTCATATGAGGCTAAGGAGTTCTGTATGTATTACTTGGCTGTTGAGATATTTAGAAAAACATGAAATTTATAACAATGTAAACAAAATATTATATTAATAATGATTAATATCTGAAAACAATCGAAAGTAACCACAGTGTCTATAATACACCAAAGAAAAATGTCCCAAACCACACACTGTCAACAGCAGGAATCACTAATAGTCAGTCAACTCTTCAGTCTGTCTTTATTCTTCCACATAAAAAGCATACAGATTGAGCACTTTCATCCCCTAAACAGGGGGACTTCATCAAAATCCAATTACACTCCATAATGAATTCATTTAAATACTGTTTAAATGTATGTTTAAATAAATGTTTTTTAAGTGGAAGAATAAAGACAGCTTGTACTGAAGAGATGGCTGACTATTAGTGATTCCCGCTGCTAACAGTGTGTGCTTTGGAGCAATTGATATCTCTTTACCTGCACTAGACCAAGGTCAAATAGTTGTGTTTGCCATTGTGTAAGTTTTAAGATGAAACATTGTCATACTTTGTATGTAGCATGATTTTGAAATTATTAGTGAAATATGAACAAGCAATGTTAGATGCCCAGAAGCATCAGTACAATGTAATAGCAGAAACACCTAGAGGCCTCACCTGGCTGTAATGAGTTAAAACAGCACTAGGTACAAATACAGTTTCAAAAGTATACAAAACTGGGTGAGTCATTGTACTGAGTACTGAAAGTGATTGTCAAATTCAAAATATGTTCAGTTCCAGATTGAGAGTATCCTGAAGAACTTTGACTGCCACAATGACATGATGAAACCCACAGAAAGTATAATGTGCGTTTCATCACGTTTTCATACTCTGAGTACTATGACATGATGAAACCCATGGAAGATATAATGTGCGTTTCATCACATCATCATACTCTGAGTGCTACGATGACATGATGAAACCAACTAAAGGTATAACATGCGCTTTATCATGTCATCATACCCTGAGTGTCACGATGACATGATGAAACCCACAGAGAGTCAAACGTGTATTTCGTCATGTCATCATACTCTGAGTACTATGATGAGATGAAGAAACCACTGAAGGCATAATGTGTTTCATCATGTCATCATACTCTGAGTATTATGATGAGATGATGAAACCACTGAAGGTATAACGTGTTTCATCATGTCATCATAATCTGAGTACTATGATGACATGATGAAACCACTGAAGGTATAAAGTGTTTCATCATGTCGTCATACTCTGAGTGTCATGATGACATGATGAAACCACTGAAGGTATAACGTGTTTCATCATGTCGTCCTACTCTGAGTACTACGATGACATGATGAAACCACTGAAGGTACAACGTGTTTGATCATGTCACCATACTCTGAGTACTATGATGACATGATGAAACCACTGAAGGTATAACGTGTTTCATCATGTCGTCATACTCTGAGTACTATGATAACATGATGAAACCACTGAAGGTATAACGTGTTTCATCATGTCGTCATACTCTGAGTACTATGATGACATGATGAAACCACTGAAGGTATAACGTGTTTCATCATGTCATACTCTGAGTGTCACGATGACATGATGAAACCACTGACGGTATAACATGTTTCATCATACTCTGAGTACTATGATGACATGATGAAACCACTGAAGGTATAATGTGTTTCATCATGTCATCATACTCTGAGTACTATGATGACATGATGAAACCACTGAAGGTATAACGTGTTTCATCATGTCGTCATACTCTGAGTACTATGATGACATGATGAAACCACTGAAGGTATAACGTGTTTCATCATGTCTTCATACTCTGAGTACTATGATGACATGATGAAACCACTGAAGGTATAACGTGTTTCATCATGTCGTCATACTCTGAGTGTCACGATGACATGATGAAACCACTGACGGTATAACATGTTTCATCATACTCTGAGTACTATGATGACATGATGAAACCACTGAAGGTATAATGTGTTTCATCATGTCATCATACTCTGAGTACTATGATGACATGATGAAACCACTGAAGGTATAACGTGTTTCATCATGTCGTCATACTCTGAGTACTATGATGACATGATGAAACCACTGAAGGTATAACGTGTTTCATCATGTCTTCATACTCTGAGTACTATGATGACATGATGAAACCACTGAAGGTATAACGTGTTTCATCATGTCATCATACTCTGAGTACTATGATGACATGATGAAACCACTGAAGGTATAATGTGTTTCATCATGTCATCATAATCTGAGTACTATGATGACATGATGAAACCACTGAAGGTATAATGTGTTTCATCATGTCATCATACTCTGAGTACTATGATGACATGATGAAACCACTGAAGGTATAACTTGTTTCATCATGTCGTCCTACTCTGAGTACTACGATGACATGATGAAACCACTGAAGGTATAACGTGTTTCATCATGTCACCATACTCTGAGTACTATGATGACATGATGAAACCACTGAAGGTATAACGTGTTTCATCATGTCATCATACTCTGAGTACTATGATGACATGATGAAACCACTGAAGGTATAACGTGTTTCATCATGTCATCATTCTCTGAGTACTACGATGACATGATGAAACCACTGAAGGTATAACGTGTTTCACTATGTTGTCATACTCTGAGTACTGAGATGACATGATGAAACCACTGAAGGTATAACGTGTTTCATCATGTCGTCATACTCTGAGTGTCACGATGACATGATGAAACCACTGAAGGTATAACGTGTTTAATCATGTCATCATACCCATACTCTGTGTACTACAATGACATGATGAAACCACTGAAGGTATAACGTGTTTCATCATGTCATCATACCCATACTCTGAGTACTACGATGACATGATGAAACCACTGAAGGTATAACGTGTTTTATCATGTCGTCATATTCTGAGTACTACGATGACATGATGAAACCACTGAAAGTATAACGTGTTTCATCATGTCATCATACTCTGAGTACTACAATGACATGATGAAACCACTGAAGGTATAACGTGTTTCATCATGTCGTCATACTCTGAGTGTCACGATGACATGATGAAACCACTGAAGGTATAATGTGTTTCATCATGTCATCATACTCTGAGTACTATGATGACATGATGAAACCACTGAAGGTATAACATGTTTCATCATGTCATCCTACTCTGAGTACTATGATGACATGATGAAACCACTGAAGGTATAACGTGTTTCATCATGTCATCATACTCTGAGTACTATGATGACATGATGAAACCACTGAAGGTATAACGTGTTTCATCATGTCATCATACTCTGAGTACTATGATGACATGATGAAACCACTGAAGGTATAACGTGTTTCATCATGTCGTCATACTCTGAGTGTCACGATGACATGATGAAACCACTGAAGGTATAACATGTTTCATCATGTCATCCTACTCTGAGTACTACGATGACATGATGAAACCACTGGAGGTATAACGTGTTTCATCATGTCATATTCTGAGTACTACGATGACATGATGAAACCACTGAAGGTATAATGTGTTTCATCATGTCATCATACTCTGAGTACTATGATGACATGATGAAACCACTGAAGGTATAACATGTTTCATCATGTCATCATACTCTGAGTACTACGATGACATGATGAAACCACTGAAGGTATAACGTGTTTCATCATGTCGTCATACTCTGAGTACAACGATGACATGATGAAACCACTGAAAGTATAACGTGTTTCATCATGTCGTCATACTCTGAGTACTACAATGACATGATGAAACCACTGAAGGTATAACGTGTTTCATCATGTCGTCATACTCTGAGTGTCACGATGACATGATGAAACCACTGAAGGTATAATGTGTTTCATCATGTCATCATACTCTGAGTACTATGATGACATGATGAAACCACTGAAGGTATAACATGTTTCATCATGTCATCCTACTCTGAGTACTATGATGACATGATGAAACCACTGAAGGTATAACGTGTTTCATCATGTCATCATACTCTGAGTACTATGATGACATGATGAAACCACTGAAGGTATAACGTGTTTCATCATATTGTCATACTCTGAGTACTATGATAACATGATGAAACCACTGAAAGTATAATGTGTTTCATCATGTCGTCATACTCTGAGTATCATGATGACATGATGAAACCACTGAAGGTATAACGTGTTTCATCATGTCATCATTCTCTGAGTACTACGATAACATGATGAAACCACTGAAGGTATAACGTGTTTCACCATGTTGTCATACTCTGAGTACTGAGATGACATGATGAAACCACTGAAGGTATAATGTGTTTCATCATGTCGTCATACTCTGAGTGTCACAATGACATGGTGAAACCACTGAAGGTATAACGTGTTTCATCATGTCATCATACCCATACTCTGTGTACTACAATGACATGATGAAACCACTGAAGGTATAACGTGTTTCATCATGTCATCATACCCATACTCTGAGTACTACGATGACATGATGAAACCACTGAAGGTATAACGTGTTTTATCATGTCGTCATACTCTGAGTACTACGATGACATGATGAAACCACTGAAAGTATAACGTGTTTCATCATGTCATCATACTCTGAGTACTACAATGACATGATGAAACCACTGAAGGTATAACGTGTTTCATCATGTCATACTCTGAGTGTCACGATGACATGATGAAGCCACTGAAGGTATAATGTGTTTCATCATATCATCATACTCTGAGTACTATGATGACATGATGAAACCACTGAAGGTATAACATGTTTCATCATGTCATCCTACTCTGAGTACTACGATGACATGATGAAACCACTGGAGGTATAACGTGTTTCATCATGTCATCATACTCTGAGTACTACGATGACATGATGAAACCACTGAAGGTATAACGTGTTTCATCATGTCGTCATACTCTGAGTACTACGATGACATGATGAAACCACTGAAGGTATAACGTGTTTCATCATGTCGTCATACTCTGAGTACTATGATGACATGATGAAACCACTGAAGGTATAACGTGTTTCATCATGTCGTCATACTCTGAGTGTCACGATGACATGATGAAACCACTGAAGGTATAACGTGTTTCATCATGTCATCATACCCATACTCTGAGTACTACAATGACATGATGAAACCACTGAAGGTATAACGTGTTTCATCATGTCATCATACTCTGAGTACTATGATGACATGATGAAACCACTGAAGGTATAACGTGTTTCATCATGTCGTCATACTCTGAGTGTCACGATGACATGATGAAGCCACTGAAGGTATAATGTGTTTCATCATATCATCATACTCTGAGTACTATGATGACATGATGAAACCACTGAAGGTATAACATGTTTCATCATGTCATCCTACTCTGAGTACTACGATGACATGATGAAACCACTGGAGGTATAACGTGTTTCATCATGTCATCATACTCTGAGTACTACGATGACATGATGAAACCACTGAAGGTATAACGTGTTTCATCATGTCATCATTCTCTGAGTACTGAGATGACATGATGAAACCACTAAAGGTATAACGTGTTTCATCATGTCATCATACCCATACTCTGTGTACTACAATGACATGATGAAACCACTGAAGGTATAACGTGTTTCATCATGTCATCATACCCATACTCTGAGTACTACGATGACATGATGAAACCACTGAAGGTATAACGTGTTTCATCATGTCATCATACTCTGAGTACTACGATGACATGATGAAACCACTGAAGGTATAACGTGTTTCATCATGTCGTCATACTCTGAGTACTATGATGACATGATGAAACCACTGAAAGTATAACGTGTTTCATCATGTCGTCATACTCTGAGTACTACAATGACATGATGAAACCACTGAAGGTATAACGTGTTTCATCATGTCGTCATACTCTGAGTGTCACGATGACATGATGAAATCACTGAAGGTATAACGTGTTTCATCATGTCATCATACTCTAAGTACCATGATGACATGATGAAACCACTGAAGGTATAACATGTTTCATCATGTCATCCTACTCTGAGTACTACGATGACATGATGAAACCACTGGAGGTATAACGTGTTTCATCATGTCATCATACTCTGAGTACTACGATGACATGATGAAACCACTGAAGGTATAACGTGTTTCATCATCTCATCATACTCTGAGTACTACGATGACATGATGAAACCACTGAAGGTATAATGTGTTTCATCATGTCATCATACTCTGAGTACTACGATGACATGATGAAACCACTGAAGGTATAACGTGTTTCATCATGTCGTCATACTCTGAGTACTACGATGACATGATGAAACCACTGAAGGTATAACGTGTTTCATCATGTCGTCATACTCTGAGTACTACGATGACATGATGAAACCACTGAAGGTATAACGTGTTTCATCATGTCACCATACTCTGAGTACTATGATGACATGATGAAACCACTGAAGGTATAACGTGTTTCATCATCTCGTCATATTCTGAGTACTATGATGACATGATGAAACCACTGAAGGTATAACGTGTTTCATCATGTCATCATTCTCTGAGTACTACGATGACATGATGAAACCACTGAAGGTATAACGTGTTTCACCATGTCGTCATACTCTGAGTACTGAGATGACATGATGAAACCACTGAAGGTATAACGTGTTTCATCATGTCGTCATACTCTGAGTGTCACGATGACATGATGAAACCACTGAAGGTATAACGTGTTTCATTCTGTCATCATACCCATACTCTGTACTACAATGACAAGATGAAACCACTGAAGGTATAACGTGTTTCATCATGTCATCATACCCATACTCTGAGTACTACGATGACATGATGAAACCACTGAAGGTATAACGTGTTTTATCATGTCGTCATACTCTCAGTACTACGATGACATGATGAAACCACTGAAAGTATAACGTGTTTCATCATGTCGTCATACTCTGAGTACTACAATGACATGATGAAACCACTGAAGGTATAACGTGTTTCATCATGTCGTCATACTCTGAGTGTCACGATGACATGATGAAGCCACTGAAGGTATAATGTGTTTCATCATATCATCATACTCTGAGTACTATGATGACATGATGAAACCACTGAAGGTATAACATGTTTCATCATGTCATCCTACTCTGAGTACTATGATGACATGATGAAACCACTGAAGGTATAACGTGTTTCATCATGTCATCATACTCTGAGTACTATGATGACATGATGAAACCACTGAAGGTATAACGTGTTTCATCATATTGTCATACTCTGAGTACTATGATAACATGATAAAACCACTGAAAGTATAATGTGTTTCATCATGTTGTCATACTCTGAGTGTCATGATGACATGATGAAACCACTGAAGGTATAACGTGTTTCATCATGTCATCATACCCATACTCTGTGTACTACAATGACATGATGAAACCACTGAAGGTATAACGTGTTTCATCATGTCATCATACTCTGAGTACTACGATGACATGATGAAACCACTGAAAGTATAACGTGTTTCATCATGTCGTCATACTCTGAGTACTACGATGACATGATGAAACCACTGAAGGTATAACGTGTTTCATCATGTCGTCATACTCTGAGTGTCACAATGACATGATGAAACCACTGAAGGTATAACGTGTTTCATCATGTCATCATACCCATACTCTGTGTACTACAATGACATGATGAAACCACTGAAGGTATAACGTGTTTCATCATGTCATCATACTCTGAGTACTACGATGACATGATGAAACCACTGAAGGTATAAAGTGTTTCATCATCTCGTCATACTCTGAGTACTACGATGACATGATGAAACCACTGAAGGTATAACGTGTTTCATCATGTCGTCATACTCTGAGTACTATGATGACATGATGAAACCACTGAAGGTATAACGTGTTTCATCATGTCATCATACTCTGAGTGTCACGATGACATGATGAAACCACTGAAGGTATAACGTGTTTCATCATGTCATCATACCCATACTCTGTGTACTACAATGACATGATGAAACCACTGAAGGTATAACGTGTTTCATCATGTCGTCATACTCTGAGTACTATGATGACATGATGAAACCACTGAAGGTATAACGTGTTTCATCATGTCGTCATACTCTGAGTGTCACGATGACATGATGAAACCACTGAAGGTATAACGTGTTTCATCATGTCATCATACTCTGAGTACTATGATGACATGATGAAACCACTGAAGGTATAACATGTTTCATCATGTCGTCCTACTTTGAGTACTACGATGACATGATGAAACCACTGAAGGTATAACGTGTTTCATCATGTCATCATACTCTGAGTACTACGATGACATGATGAAACCACTGAAGGTATAACGTGTTTCATCATGTCATCATACTCTGAGTACTACGATGACATGATGAAACCACTGAAGGTATAACGTGTTTCATCATGTCGTCATACTCTGAGTACTACGATGACATGATGAAACCACTGAAGGTAGAACGTGTTTCATTCTGTCATCATACCCATACTCTGTACTACAATGACAAGATGAAACCACTGAAGGTATAACGTGTTTCATCATGTCATCATACCCATACTCTGAGTACTACGATGACATGATGAAACCACTGAAGGTATAACGTGTTTCATCATGTCATCATACTCTGAGTACTACGATGACATGATGAAACCACTGAAGGTATAACGTGTTTCATCATGTCATCATACTCTGAGTACTATGATGACATGATGAAACCACTGAAGGTATAATGTGTTTCATCATGTCATCATACCCATACTCTGAGTACTACGATGACATGATGAAACCACTGAAGGTATAACGTGTTTCATCATGTCGTCATACTCTGAGTGTCACGATGACATGATGAAACCACTGAAGGTATAACGTGTTTCATCATGTCATCATACTCTGAGTACTATGATGACATGATGAAACCACTGAAGGTATAACATGTTTCATCATGTCGTCCTACTCTGAGTACTACGATGACATGATGAAACCACTGAAGGTATAACGTGTTTCATCATGTCATCATACTCTGAGTACTATGATGACATGATGAAACCACTGAAGGTATAACGTGTTTCATCATCTCATCATAATCTGAGTAATACGATGACATGATGAAATCACTGAAGGTATAACGTGTTTCATCATGTCATCATTCTCTGAGTACTACGATGACATGATGAAACCACTGAAGGTATAACATGTTTCATCATGTCGTCATACTCTGAGTACTACGATGACATGATGAAACCACTGAATGCATTACGTGTTTCATCATGTCGGCATACTCTGAGTACTACGATGACATGATGAAACCACTGAAGGTATTACGTGTTTCATCATGTCGTCATACTCTGAGTATTATGATGACATGATGAAACCACTGAAGGTATTACGTGTTTCATCATGTCGTCATACTCTGAGTACTATGATGACATGATGAAACCACTGAAGGTGTTACGTGTTTCATCATGTCATCATACTCTGAGTACTATGATGACATGATGAAACCACTGAAGGTATTACGTGTTTCATTATGTCGTCATACTCTGAGTACTACGATGACATGATGAAACCACTGAAGGTATAACGTGTTTCATCATGTTGTCATACTCTGAGTACTACAATGACATGATGAAACCACTGAAGGTATAACATGTTTCATCATGTCGTCATACTCTGAGTACTACGATGACATGATGAAACCACTGAAGGTATAACGTGTTTCATCATGTCGTCATACTCTGAGTGTCACGATGACATGATGAAACCACTGAAGGTATAACATGTTTCATCATGTCATCATACCCATACTCTGTGTACTACAATGACATGATGAAACCACTGAAGGTATAACGTGTTTCATCATGTCATCATACCCATACTCTGAGTACTACGATGACATGATGAAACCACTGAAGGTATAACGTGTTTCATCATGTCATCATACTCTGAGTACTACGATGACATGATGAAACCACTGAAGGTATAACATGTTTCATCATGTCGTCATACTCTGAGTACTACAATGACATGATGAAACCACTGAAGGTTTTAAGTGTTTCATCATGTCGTCATACTCTGAGTACTACGATGACATGATGAAACCACTGAAGGTATAACGTGTTTCATCATGTCATCATACTCTGAGTACTACGATGACATGATGAAACCACTGAAGGTATAACGTGTTTCATCATGTCATCATACTCTGAGTACTACGATGACATGATGAAACCACTGAAGGTATAACGTGTTTCATCATGTCATCATACTCTGAGTACTACGATGACATGATGAAACCACTGAAGGTATAACGTGTTTCATCATGTCATCATACTCTGAGTACTACGATGACATGATGAAACCACTGAAGGTATAACGTGTTTCATTATTTCATCATACCCATACTCTGTACTACAATGACAAGATGAAACCACTGAAGGTATAACGTGTTTCATCATGTCATCATACCCATACTCTGAGTACTACGATGACATGATGAAACCACTGAAGGTATAACGTGTTTTATCATGTCGTCATACTCTGAGTACTACGATGACATGATGAAACCACTGAAAGTATAACGTGTTTCATCATGTCGTCATACTCTGAGTGTCACGATGACATGATGAAACCACTGAAAGTATAACGTGTTTCATCATGTCGTCATACTCTGAGTACTACAATGACATGATGAAACCACTGAAGGTATAACGCGTTTCATCATGTCATCATACCCATACTCTGAGTACTACGATGACATGATGAAACCACTGAAGGTATAACGTGTTTTATCATGTCGTCATACTCTGAGTACTATGATGACATGATGAAACCACTGAAAGTATAACGTGTTTCATCATGTCATCATACTCTGAGTACTACAATGACATGATGAAACCACTGAAGGTATAACGTGTTTCATCATGTCGTCATACTCTGAGTACTACAATGACATGATGAAACCACTGAAGGTATAACGTGTTTCATCATGTCGTCATACTCTGAGTGTCACGATGACATGATGAAACCACTGAAGGTATAACATGTTTCATCATGTCATCATACCCATACTCTGTGTACTACAATGACATGATGAAACCACTGAAGGTATAACGTGTTTCATCATGTCATCATACCCATACTCTGAGTACTACGATGACATGATGAAACCACTGAAGGTATAACGTGTTTTATCATGTCGTCATACTCTGAGTACTATGATGACATGATGAAACCACTGAAAGTATAACGTGTTTCATCATGTCATCATACTCTGAGTACTACAATGACATGATGAAACCACTGAAGGTATAACGTGTTTCATCATGTCGTCATACTCTGAGTGTCACGATGACATGATGAAACCACTGAAGGTATAATGTGTTTCATCATGTCATCATACTCTGAGTATTACGATGACATGATGAAACCACTAAAGGTATAACGTGTTTCATCATTTCGTCATACTCTGAGTACTACGATGACATGATGAAACCACTGAAGGTATAACGTGTTTCATCATGTCATCATACTCTGAGTACTACGATGACATGATGAAACCACTTAAGGTAGAACGTGTTTCATCATGTCATCATACTCTGAGTACTACGATGACATGATGAAACCACTGAAGGTATAACGTGTTTCATCATGTTGTCATACTCTGAGTACTATGATAACATGATGAAACCACTGAAAGTATTACGTGTTTCATCATGTCGTCATACTCTGAGTGTCACGATGACATGATGAAACCACTGAAGGTATAACGTGTTTCATTCTGTCATCATACCCATACTCTGTACTACAATGACAAGATGAAACCACTGAAGGTATAACGTGTTTCATCATGTCATCATACCCATACTCTGAGTACTACGATGACATGATGAAACCACTGAAGGTATAACGTGTTTCATCATGTCGTCATACTCTGAGTACTACGATGACATGATGAAACCACTGAAGGTATAACGTGTTTCATCATGTCGTCATACTCTGAGTGTCACAATGACATGATGAAACCACTGAAGGTATAACGTGTTTCATCATGTCGTCATACTCTGGGTACTACGATGACATGATGAAACCACTGAAGGTATAACGTGTTTCATCATGTCATCATAGTCCAAGTACTATGATGACATGATGAATCCACTGAAGGTATAACGTATTTCATCATGTCATCATACTCTGAGTACTGTGATGATATGATGAAACCACTGAAGGTATTACGTGTTTCATTATTTCATCATACACTGAGTGTCACAATGACATGATGAAACCACTGAAGGTATAACATGTTTCATCATGTCATCATACTACTTCAGAGCGCTAAAACTGCATTAGAAAGATCATTTTGCCTCTTTGTTTCATTGCAGTTTAACCAAGAAAGCTTTAGGAATTTGTTGGTTGTTGTTAGTGTTGAAAATATGATTGGGAGAACTGAGTAATGTGAGACCACACAGGCTTTGCACAGGTGGAGTTCCAATGCCTAGCAAGACTATGCAAGTATGAAGTCACATCAGACTAATCTGCATGCATTTATCTGCAACTACCATAAGAACTCCAGGCATGCAACAGGTTCCTGATATAACATACCTTTATTTCAAAAGGTATCTGTCTAACTACTCTGTATCAAGTGACCAGACATAACTATGAGCCAAAGCAAAGCTAAGACAGTAGGCCACAGATCCACAGACAGGATAAACCTACAAAGGAATTCCAAGTGGAGATCCTTTCTATATCAGGCAGCAGGCTATTCCACTGGGATATGTTCATGTGTAATACCGAGAAAGGATCAAAGGCCTGTGGAGATGGAACCAAATACAGCTGCATGGCAGAGTCATGTTGCCAGTGAAGGGGACAGATAAGGGGATAGACTGTGCAACAAACACAAAGGTAGAATCAAATCTTTGCGTTCTGCATTTTAAGGTGCAGTGTTCTTTGTTCATGTACCAAAAAAAGAGGAAACTAGAATTACTGTACTTGTGACAAGGGACTTGGCATAAAGTACATGAATAAAAAGTGACTGCAGAATTTCTCAGATGGTGAGTCCAGCCTCTCAGTGGGGGCCTAGACTTGTTTTAGGGAAAGCTCAATCAAATCCAGAAATGCCGCGTACTTAAAAGATTTAGCTATTTAGTATTCTATACGGGGATGGACGAAATGCAAAATGATAATATTCAATGTGCAGGTGTTTGGGACTGCCAATTAACAGTAAAAAATATATTAAGTTACATCTTGGTTATTGAAATATGTGTGTGTGTGTGTGTGTGTGTGTGTGTGTGTGTGTGTGTGTGTGTGTGTGTGTGTGTGTGTGTGTGTACGCACATGTGCGTGTACATGCTTATGCGTGGGGGGGGTGGAGTGGGTGTTTTAGTGGTGTGGGACATCAGATATGTTTCTACACGGTGTGTTATATTCTTTCTGTACTGGGAGGTCCAGGGTACATTTTTATATCTAGGGGAAGCTTAAAAACTTTTATGTGGTTTGAGAGAGGATTACACTCTGACAGTCTGAGAATATATGGACTAGTGTGCAAAACATAGAGTGCTAAATCAGCAAACTTCAGTTTAATCCTTCATTCAAGCTAATAACTGGCTTTGAAGAAGCCTGGTATCTGCTATATTCCAGCACATCCCACCCACCTTCCCACTGACCCCCCCCCAACACACACATACACAGTGCCACCCAGTAAAACAGCAGAGCTCAACTACATGTAAAGCTTAGTCATATATTGCATGCTTTCCATTTAGCTTTGGATTATACAGACTACAGTTCTGATACACATCAATGCAAAACAGCTGTGTGCAAATATATGGGCCTGAAAACCGTATAATTCATTACAAACATATTAAGAGATAATCTTAGAGTATACATTGACAATATCACACAGATTTCAAGACTGTGAGGACAAAAGTACTGTAGTCAAAACATTGCAGTTAAGATTTATATTGCCTGCAAAACAAAGACGTGTTAAGTAACTAGCAATGTTTAAAAATGTAATTAAGTAGACAAAGAACTTAAGGTCAAACATACAACAAATTTACTTGTCTGCTTGTTTATGCCTTTTTTAGAATCAAATGGCAGAGCAATGCTGCATTAAGTTAAAGAATCAGAAGCATAAGGCCTTGTTATGGTAACATAAATCCCCAGATTAGGCCTTTTTGAAAGTGTAGAATCAGTTCAGAAATTAGGCTGACTTACAGAAATCCTTGACCACTGTGGAAGAGCTGTCTTCACCACCACGAAAAGAGTTCCTGCCTCTTCGACTTTTTTTAAGAAACTTTTTCATTCTGAATGATGTGCTAATTCTGTACCCCAAGCACAAAATATCTCCAATTTTCAGATATAGCTACTAGGCCTCAACCATAGGAATATTGCTTCTTGCAACTTCCTTGCTTATAGGATCATTCTGAAGTAGAACCACAGAAAAATATCCAGATTCATAAGTACAAAAAGCAAAAATGACTTAAAATGTTATTTTGGAGCGCCTTGTCAGGACGAGGTGTTAGATCAGTGACAGCAAGAATAGGTTGACTATAGCAGTAAAAAAAATAATTATCATTATGATGCAATGTCCCAGATGAAATTAGTTTTTTCTCTTCAATTATGTCTTAGAAAGTAGGCCAATTTATCTGGCTTTAACATTTATAAGGCCTGAAATTCATCTCTGAGAACACTAATAAAATTATAAGGCATTCTTTGCAAAATGAGGTGTCCTAGAAAAGTGAATATGACTGAAGAAAAAAATTATAGTTACTAACTGCCATTAATTGAAGTTATAAAGGTGAAATTCCATAAATAGAATTAGACCAAAGGGAGCTAATCTGGATTAATGGAGATGTCACCGGAAATGAACAGGAAAATTACAGCAGGCACCAATGTAACAAGTTATATCAATGTGTGTGCGGAGTGACATGAAACTCATTTTTGCACATTGAGCTACCAAACAGAAATGTTGATGAAGCATACTGCAAGAATGTCCGCAGGATTATTTAAAGATCCAATGTACTGCTAGTTTGTTAATTGTGAACAGAGCAGTCCAGTAAAACAGACTAAAGTACTCTACTTTTAAAACATTTCACTATTCATTAGAGTCATTACAGATTTCTTCTTGGATGCCCACAATGCCAGCTGTCTATTGTTATGCCTATTGTTAGGTATATATACAAGTTTTTGTACAGCAGTCCCTATTTTCTCCTACAAAATTAACTGGCAAACCCTCTCCTCTCTTCTCTTCTCCTCACATCACGTCTCTTCTCTCTTGGTTACCCTGACGAGGTCATTTTGAGAGTTTTTAACAAAGACTGCATTTTCTAATCAGGGTGCTAGTTGCTTCTCCGCATATCTCCACATTCTCTCATTGCCCTACATGAGAGCTAATTTCATCAGGCGATCTCCAATGATCCTCTCCATTCCCAGAACTGGCAACTTGGTAGAAATGCACCAATTGTTTTTAACACGCTCCCCACAAATCCGCCAGTTAAATTTTCAATAAGCACCCCACTTCACATCCTCCAGCTATCACATTTTTGCTTCATGTACTTTAAAGGTACCTGTTGGCAGAAGCTTTTTATATTGTTTCAGTCGGTCTCCTCTTCTACTAGGTTTCTTTCTACCTTTTTCCTTCATGCCGATATGAAATCTGTCTTGGGCCGGCTTTGCAGATTAGTCCTTTTTTCCAATTGCAACTCTCTTTTCTTTATTGTCATTTAGCATATCCTCTATTTCACATATAAAGTTTGTTATAGCCTGGCCCTTGACTATTTTTTCTTTGTCTTTTCTCCACAGCATTATAGGGATGAATGATCTATTTGATTTCTGAGGCTGGATCTTTACTCTGTCCTTCCACTTCACTGACCAGAGATTCTGCTTGATGTCCCCTGGATCCTTCTAGGTATACTACTAACAACTTTGGGTTTTCAGTGTCAACATGTGAAGATAACAAACATTTTTTATTGTGGTTTGGCCCTTCTCTCTGCTGGCTCACTCCTGATTGGTTATTCCTTCTTTCTTCTCTGGCTAGCTAATAGGACCCCACCCAACTATCCCATATCCACTTCACTTTAGGTTTGACCACACCAGTTTGGGGTACCTCCTTCAACTGCAGTACACATAGAAAGGCTAGTTTTCCCTAAAACGTGTTTCCAGTTTTCCTTCTTTCTGTCTTCCCCTATACTGTTTATGCTTTGTCTATAATATTTTTGTAGATATTCACAGCACTCTTTTCTAAAAGCATGGATTTCATCTGTACAGGTACCTCAACTGATGTCTTTCCCCTTCCCCTACACTTTCTATTATCTTTCAAGTTTTCCCATGGCTCTGTAGCAGGGGTGTAGCCATAGTTTATATTTTGTGCTCAGACCTTATGCTGCTGCCCCCATCACCTACCTATCATTTAAAAACTGTACTCACATGAGTACGGTGAGTATGCCTAGCTACACCCTGGCTCTGTAGTCCTATTGCAGCTAGATCATCACTTTCAGTTTTATTGGCCATCCTCCACAAGGGCCTGTCCATGCCTGTTCCACGTGCTGTTCCTCATGGAATAGCTCTGTTCTCTCATCTTATTTGTTTCAGCTGGCATAGTCATCAAGGCAATCCACTGATTCCCTTCTTTAGTAATTTTCCCTGATTCATGCAGTCTTCTTTGAGTCCTGGTATGTGAAGATTGCTTCTCTCTGTACCTTTCAGTTTCACCTGCTCTAGCATTAGTCCAGAACATGTGTAATAATACTCAACGTTACACACATATATATGTAACTGTGTGTGTGTGTGTGTGTGTGTGTGTGTGTGTGTGTGTGTGTGTGTGTGTGTGTGTGTGTGTATGCGTGCGCGCACTGCAAATGGCTGACTGTACTTTTGGTTAACCCTTTGAGAGAGATATGAACACAAATGATTGCTCAGGTATGTAAACACTCAGTAGTACAATAATATTAAGGCCAAATGTTTGAAGTTATGTTTTGAGATTGAGGTGGAATGTTTTTAGGTTTACTTTGTATAGTTTGCTGGTCTGACAAAGGATCCAAGACAGCATAGATTCACAACAAAAATGGTACTGCTGACAGATTTTACTGACTGGCTAACACTGCAGATGCAACTATGACATATTTAAGCCTTATCAATGTATCTGACTTGGTGCTACAACATAGGTCAGTTAAAAATTAGAAAGTGAACCCAAGTTAGTACGTGGGTAAACATTGGCTAGGGGATGTGACAAGGAGTGTTAGAACAATGAATCAAATCAGATGAAAGCATGGTAACTAATAGGGTGCCGCGTGGGTCAGTACTGGGGGCATTCTTTTTCACTGTCTGTATACGCATCTGTGTGAAAGATGCAGAATCATGTTTCCCTTTCTCCTAGTGACACAAAATTATGCAACAGACTTGGATGTAAAGGTGTATGAAGGCTCAGAACAGACTTGTGAAGGTTAAAGGAATGTTCTAGCACAACTACTTATAAGTAAAGTGCTAGACATTGCATCTGGGAAACAGGAAGTCATGAAGAGTCCAGAGTGGGAAAGAGGAAGTGATAGCGAGAACCGGTAAGAAAAGGAACCTGAAAAATGATGCGTCAGGTTACAAATGAGGAAAGAAATAGTGAATAAAGGAACGTGGGGTGACCTAAAGGTAAGTAAACAATGTTACAGAGTAACAAGGAAAGCTGACACTGGAATACATAGAAAAGGTATCACTAGTAGAAAACAGATTAGTGCTATCCCCTTAGGGGGTCATTTTAATTTTCATAAATGTGCTCCCCTTCCCAATATTAGGTCTCAACGTACTTTGGATGGTACCACATTAAGGGGGTGTTTCCCTTGTGGTCATTGCAGTTTTTGCAAGTATGTGGTGAAAACTAAAGAATTTAGCAGTAAGAATACACCACAGATCTTTGAAATTAAATCTATGACTAATTGTAGTAGTGATTGGGTTATTTACTTGGCTGTTTGTAATTGCTCTGCATTCTACATTGGACAAACGTCCAGACCTATGAAGTTACGTATTCGGAACACCTTAGTAGCATTAGAACTAAAGTTATTACCAATGCTCTGTACAAACATACTCGGGTGCACAGTAATGTTAATTTCTGTTTCACTATTATTGATAAAGTAAGTGACCACAAACTTATTAAAGCCAGATGGCATGAGATATTGACCAGAAAAGAAAAGGGCTGGATAATTAGACTTGGTGGATTATTTCCACCGGGTCTAAATGAACATCTGTAATTAAAACATTTTTTATATTTTTATAATATTTTTGTTCTTTGGTCATATATTTTGTATTGACTGTTTTATTTGGTATTTTGGTGATGGGTCTATCAATATATGTTTTAATATATGTTTTGTATTTTTTTAAATACTTTTCCAGTGGTTGCATATCTAATTAATTTTTAATTAGGTATGATCTGCAATTGGATATTGTGTGGTGTTTCAATGACTTATAAGGGACTTGTTTGGACCTTCCTTTACACATTGATAAAGGCTTGTGTGGGCCGAAACCAGTCTGTCTACTAATAAAGGTTTACTTTTCCCCATTTGGTGTTGGCCGTTTGATTTGGGATTCATTGTTCTTTCGGGCCTTTGCATCTGCTGTCTGAGCAAAGGTTTTGTTGCTGTTTGCTGTCTTAGTATGTCTTAATTTCTTTGGCTTTGTCAGGGTAAGCGTTCCACTTCTTCAGACTGTTCAACAAAACTAATACACCACATTTAAATATTTAGCAAAAAAAGCACATGACGGTCAGATGTTTAAAAAGGTCCATTGAGACTTAGAAAACAATCAAACAACATATAATTAAAACACAACTAATAAAAATGTTTAAATACAGATATAGTAAAAATCTGAAATTACCAAGAAACTGTATGTCCCTAAACTACATTAGTTTATACAAAATGTACATTCTAAAGGTAAAAATAACATTCCAAAGATAAAAATACTATCTAATCAAATTTCTTAGTTTTAGATTACAAGCTATTGAGCATGTATCTTTTAACACTGGATATTTGAAGGCATCTAGTCTGAGCTGCCAATATAATTCTCGCTGCTCTAGCCATAAAGAAAATGGTCCTCCCCTAATATGAGAACAGATCTGGTCAATAATCATAAAGGAGAATGAATGGCCAGGGTTATTGAGTATATGTTTAGCTAAGGCATTCTCAGCTTTTCTGTTCCTAATAGCATATTAATGTTCATATAAATTGCAGGCTTCATATTTAAACACAAACCCTGAGGACTAAGGGTATAACATATTGTTACCTAAGAGGTACTAACAAATTGCTGCCCCTCCTAAATACAATATTGGGGGTGGGGGGCAATCTTTTCCACACATTCTCATCCGCGTTAATAACATTCCAAATTCTCTCCAAAATGTTTGCCACTGACTTTAAAGACAACCACAGAGCATTCTATAGCTATGTCAAGAATTTCAATGGCAACACTCAGATCTGCTCTGAGTTACAGCACAATAGCACTAAATATACAGAACCAACTGATATTTCCAACATCCTGGCAGATCGGTTCAGTGCTAACTTTACCCCCCTGTCATCCCCTAAAGGGCCCATCTCTATACCAGAAGAATGCAAAGTTCCTGTAATCACGACTGCACAGGTAAAAAACACACTATCCAAAACCAAGAACACAGCATCCATGGGACCTGACAACATCACAGGCTGTGTTCTATATGAACTACAGAATGAACTGGCACCCCACCTAAGTACCATGTTCAATCATAGCCTCACCTCAGGCTCTGTGCCCACTGAATGGCGCACAGCGACGGTTATCCCACTCCACAGAGGGGGAGCCACCACGGACCCCGGAAACTACCACCCCATTAGCCTAACGAGCCTTGTCTGCAAGGCTATGGAACGTATCATCATGGAACTTATAAACAATGACATTGGTAATCTCCAAACTCAGGACCTCACCCAGTTCGGGTTTGTAAAAGGCAGATCATGTCTCCTAAACCTGATAGACTTCTTTGAAGCAGTCACCTAAGCCGTAGATGAAGGTAAGGTGGTTCACACAGCCTATCTAGATCTCGCCAAGGCTTTCGACACCACCCCCCACTCTGGAATTATAAACTCACTAAACTAGGTATAAATCACTATGCCACAAGATGGGTTGCCAACTGGCTCACTGACAAGAACCCACACTGTGAAAGTAGCAGACTCCAAATCCAACTTCAGACCAGTGACAAGTGGAGTAGCACAGGGTTCAGTCCTGGGTCCTCTCCTGTTTGGTATCTACTTCTCTGAAGTACAGGCTAACACAGAAGGTCTTTGGCTAATGAAGTTCGCAGATGACTGCAAACTAGGAGCCATAATCAAAACTCCAAAAGATGTGGACATCCTACAAAAGGGCCTCACTGAGACAGATGCCTGGTGTCAAAGCCATGGCCTCAAGCTCAATGCCAAAAAGTGCATTGTCATCCCTTTTGGTAAAAACTCTGTACCCATGCACTACCACATAGGCAGTAGTCTACTTAACACCCAAAGTGTGATAAGAGACCTTGGGACACTGGTGGACAGTAGTCTCTCCTTTGATAATTACATCGCCACAGTAGTCAGGAAATCCTTCTACATGGCACAACTCATCACAAAAGGTTTCTCATCCAGGAAAAAAGAGGTCATTGTTCCCCTCTACTGGTCACTCATTAGACCCATTATAGAGTACAGTGCCCCTTTTGGTATGTACCTCAAAAGACATCTACAACAACTGGAAAGGCTGCAGAAATACCTCACAAAGAGGATTACCAGCCTCAAACAGATGCCCTACACAGACCGTCTCAAAAAACTGCAGCTTTACTCCGTCACATATCGCCTACTCAGAGGCAATCTCTGCCTAACACACAAAGCTATGTCAAACCCAGAGCTTTTAGACATGCTCCACTTAAAGAAATCCCAATCCCTACGAGCTACACGCTTTAGGGACCTAAATCTTGTCACCACAATAAACAGAACATGCTGGAGGGATAGATTCCTGTCCCAGAGACTTCCCATACTCTGGAACAAACTACCTATCTATATCAAACAAAGCTCCTCATTAGCACTCTTCAAGAAAAATCTTGATGATTGGATGGGAGATAGGAAATTCACCCCGGGGATCACTTCTGTGGCTCTGCTCGACAGTGGCACAGGAACATAATTTTCTTGGGTGGCAAAAGCCAGGGTACCTTTTGACTAGGCTTATATAGGCCCTAGGACCAATAGCCTAGTACCTACCTATGAACCTATAATATAATATGCATCAGTACTAAAAGTGGTGATAAATGAAAGAGAAAAGTCAGGGCTATGGTTAACTTGGTCAGTCCTATCTTCCATGAACACACCCAAAGAGGGGCTACTACTATAATTATTCAAGTATAGGCTCCCATCTGTTTCAGACCCATCAAAATAGCTCTAAAGTGTCCAGCATTCCTTTTAGAGGTAACCTCATGAATCAACTTATCCAGAAAATAATCTGGGTAACCTCGATTCATAAATAGGGTATGTAAAAAATTACATTCCTCCTTAAAATCAACCAAGTTTGAAACCATTCTGGCTGCCCTGACTAGCTGGCCTTTCACCACAGATTTTTTTCTTATGCATAGGGTGTGAGCTGGTAAAGTGGAGGAAAGAATGTGAATCTGTCTCCTTTCTGTGGATGGTGGCCACATACTTCTGTCTGACCTTGTCATTCTGCAAGTGTACATCCAGTTATGCAATTTTCTCCATATAAAAATTACTGGTAAATCTTAAAAAATCAGTTGTAGTATAAATGTATACCAGAAATTCATTAAAAATGTCAGCACCTCCCTCAAACATTAGGAATATATCGTCCATGTATTGAATGCAATAAACTAAATAGTTTGACTATAGCCTATGTTTCAGAACAAATTTCCTTTCCCAAAAACACATGACCAAATTTGCGAAGCTAGCCCCACATGGTGACCCCATGGCTACCCCTTTCCTTTGAATATAAAAGGAATCATTGAACATGAAAAAATTATTCTTAAGGATAATGTCAAACAATTTCTAGACCAGTCGAAGCTCATCATGGTTGATCCCTTTATCAAGTAACACCTCTGTTACCCACTCAATACCAAGTTTCTGTGGTATTACAGTATAAAGGTCTTTTACATCTATTGTGGCAAAGTTATAGGACTCATTATACCTTAGGCCATTAATTTTTTCCAAAAAGGTCCAGGAATCCTTACAAATCTGGGTCACAGTACTTACATACCTTTTCAGAATGTGGTCCACATATTTAGCCATGGGGTATGTTATACTATTTCGGCCATTAACTATAGGCCAAAAAGGGGGGTTGCTAAGGTCTTTATGAATTTTTGGGATGCCAAAAATTACTGGGATTTGGGGGGTAATATTGTTAAATAATTCAAAATATCAATAGAAATTCTTGTTCTATGAACAGGTCATTTAAATAGGTCCTAATATACCTATATGCTGTATTGATCTCATTAATGGAAGCTGCATCATAATTGTCAGTATCCAACATTTATTACATACATGACTTATAATGTATTTCATTCATTATGACCAGGCCCCACCTTTATTAGGGTTAATCACTTTAACCCCACTATTCTTCAGTTCATAAATCAATTCCCAGTCATTCCTAGTTAAATTATTAACTCTAGCTTTATCACTAAACAGATGCATATTCCTAATGTCATGCTCACATAATTGTTCAAATACTGTTAATGTAGGTGAAGTATTTGGGTCAAATGTACTGGCAATTTTAAAACAATCAGGGTTAGAGTTAAAATCACTATTAGGAACCGGAAAGCTGAGAATGCCTTAGCCAAACATATACTCAATAACCCTGGCCATTCGTTCTCCTTTAGGGTTATTGCCCAGATTTGTTCTCATATTAGGGGAGGACCATTTTCTTTATGGCTAGAGCAGCGAGAATTATATTGGCAGCTCAGACTAGATGCCTTTAAATACCCAGGGTTAAATGATACATGCTCAATAGCTTGCATTCTAAAACTAAGAAATCTGATGAGATAGTATTTTTATCTTTGGAATGTTATTTTTACCTTTAGAATGTGCATTTTGTATAAACTAATGTAGTTTAGGGACATACAGTTTCTTGGTAATTTCAGATTTTATACTATATCTGTATTTAAACATTTTTATTAGTTGTGTTTTAATTATATGTTGTTTGATTTTTTTCTAAGTCTCATTGGACCTTTTTAAACTTCTGACCGTCATGTGCTTTTTTGCTAAATATTTAAATGTGGTGTATTAGTTTTGTTGAACAGTCTGAAGAAGTGGGTGTATGTGTGCCCACAAAAGTGCTTACTTCTTGTTTGTACCTTCTAGCCTTGGTTATTTTTTTGTTTTTAAAGTAGTTCTACAGTTTGTTTGTAGTAGCAGAGGGTAAGCGTTTCCCAAACTACAGATGAGTATTGAACCCCACTGAATATCAGCAAGTACTTTAGGCTTTTCCATTCCTCATTCATATATATAGCTGCATTATTCAAAATCAGATCAAGCCCCTCCCCCCAAAAAATATGCAATTCAATTAAAAAAGATCTGTCTTAATATATTATTGTTTTACTATTGCAGTTCACCACCACAGAAAGAAAGAAGCCAGTGATTACCTTTATAGTTTATTAAAATTCCAGTCCAGTAATTGATCCAAAATGCAGTCCCACAGCACAGGTAAAATCAGCACACACTTGGATCCAATAAAATCTGGTTAGCAGCAAACACAAAGCATAAAATGCAAACTTCTCTAGCTCCTCGGCTCTTCAGCCTTTACAGAGTATATAGGTTCATAGGTTCATAGGTAGGTACTAGGCTATCTGCCTGAGGGCATACATAAGCCTAGCCAGAGTGTGTCGGCTTTCGCCGCCCCGTTGATTAATTAACTGAGCCTCTGTCAAGCAGAGCCAATGAAGTTATCCCAGGGGTGTATTTTCTGTTACCCATTCACTCGTCAAGGTTTCTCTTGAAGAGTGTTAGTGAGGGGGGTCTGCCTAATGTAGATAGGAATTTTGTTCCAAAGCATGGGGAGTCTCTGTGACAGGAATCTATCCCTCCAGCATGTTCTATTTATTGTTGCGGCGAGGTTTAGCTCTTTAGGTGGAGCATATCCATCAATTCTGAGTTGGACATGGCTTTGTAAGTCAGGCAGAGATCATCTCTGAGTAAGCAATATGCCACTGAGTACAGCCATAGTTTTTTCAGTCGGTCTGCATAGAACATACGTTTGAGGCCACTAATCCTCTTGGTGAGGTACTTTTGCGGACGTTCCAGCTGTTGGAAGTGTCTTGTGAGGTACATCCCAAATGGGGCATTGTACTCTATGATGGGTCTGATGAGTGAAGAGTAGAGGGGCACTATAATAGGTTCATAGATTCATAGGTTGGTAGGCTATCAGCCCTAGGGCCTATACAAGCCTAGCCATAACAACTCCTTGGATATTTCTTCCCACAATATTTACTTCTCTGGACCCCTGTCTAGCAGGGTGACTGACATGATCCCCAGGGTGAATTTCCTATCTCCCATCCAATCATCAAGGTTCCTTTTGAAGAGGGCCAATGAGGCGCTCTGCTTGACATGTATGGGCAGTCTATTCCAGAGTCTGGGGAGTCTCTGGGTCAGGAACCTATCCCTCCAGCATGTTTTGTTCATTGTGATGACAAGGTTTAGATCCCTGGAGCGTGTGGCTCTGAGGGATTGGGATTTCTTTAAGTGGAGCATGTCCAACAGCTCAGGGTTTGATATGGCCTTGTATGTTAAGCAGAGCATATGGCATCTGCTTTAGGCCTGTGATTCTTTTAGTGAGGTATTTCTGTGGCCTTTCCAGCTGTTGCAGATGTCTTGTGAGGTACATATCAAACAGGGCATTATACTCTATAATGGGTCTAATGAGGGATGAGTACAGTGGGATGATGACCTCCTTTTTTCTGGATGAAAAGCCCTTAGTGATGAAGTGTACCACACAGAAGGATTTCCTGACTGTTGTGGCGATGTGGTTATCGAAAGTGAGACCACTGTCCACCTGAGTCCCTAAGTCTCTCATCACACTTTCGATGTTTAGTGTCCTGCCACCTATGTGGTAATTCATGGGTACATGTTTTTCCCAAAGGGGATAACTATACATTTCTTGGCATTAAGCTTAAGCCCATGGCTCTGGCACCAGGCATCTGTTTCTGTAAGGCCCTTTTGTAGAATATACACATCATTTGGGGATTCAATAATGGCTCCCAGTTTAAAGTCTTCTGCGAACTTTGTTAGCCAGAGTCATTTAGTGTTGGCCTGTACTTCCGAGAAGTAGATGCAAAACAAGAGTGGTCCCAGGACTGAACCCTGAGGTACTCCACTTGTCACTTGTCTGGAGCTGGATTTGAAGTTGGCTACCTTTACAGTCTGGGTTCTGTCAGTAAGCCAGTTGGCAACCCATTGAGTGACGTAGGGATTTATGCCCAGCTTAGTAAGTTTATCTATGATTCCAGAGTGAGGGATGGTGTTGAAGGCCTTGGTGAGGTCCATATAGGCTGTGTGGATTGCCTTACCCTCGTCCATAGCTCTGGAGACTGATTTGAAGAAGTCAATCAGATTCAGGAGACAAGATTGGCCCTTCACAAACCCAAACTGGTTGGGGTCCAGTGTTTGAAGGTTGCCAATGTCTTTTTTTATAAGTTCCATGATAATGCGTTCCATGCCCTTGCAGATCAGGCTTGTCAGACTGATGGGACGGTAGTTCCCAGGATCCAAGGTGGATCCCCCCTTGTGGAGTGGGCTAACTGTAGCTGTGCGCCACTCAGTGGGCACGAAGCCTGAGGTGAGGCTATGATTAAACATGACACTTAGGTGGGGTGCCAGTTCATTTTGTAGTTGATGTAGTACAGCCTGGGATGTCATCTGGTCCCATGGATGCTGTATTCTTAGCTTTGGAGAATGCGGTTTCTACCTGTGTGGCCATGATTACTGGAATTTGGCAATCTTTTGGTATTGAGATGGGCCTTTTAGGGGGTGAGAGGGGGGTGAAGTTGGCACTAAATCAATCTGCCAGGATATTGGCAATATCCTTGGGATCATCATATTTAATGCCATTCTGTTGTAGCTCAGAGCAGATCTGAGTATTGCCATTTAGATTCTTGACATAACTATAGATTGCCTTGTGATTGTCTTTGGAATCTTTGGCAATTTTATTTTCGTAACTAGCTTTTGAGGATTTTATGAGGGATCTCAGCTTCTTACTGAGGCTGGTGAGGGAGTTTTTTGCATCCTGGGATTTTCCTCTTTCCTGCAACAGTTTCTTCCTTCTGTTGTATAGTTTGTTTATAGCAGGGGACCACCAAATTGGCTTCCTTTTTTTGGAGAAGAGCATCTTGGTTCTATTTGGGATGGCACGATTCATGCACGAGTGGATGTGTTCGTACAGTGCCTTAGTGTAGGATTCTGCAGTTGAACTTTCAGATCCTGTCTGCATGGGTGTCGTGAAGTTTGTCACTTCTGACTTCAGTATCATGAAGTTGGCTTTGGAGAAGTTTTTTAAGGAGGTTTCCTTACTGGGGGGTGGGAGTGGGATGTGGATGTCAAGGGTGATTTGCTTATGGTCAGACCTGACCAATGAGGGGGTGACCACTGGTGTGGAGCTTCTATCTCCCATGTTGGTAATGACCAGGTCTAGAATATTGGAGCCCCTGGTGGGACAATGGATTAGTTGATCCAGGGCATTGAAATTTATGAATTCCAAGAACCATTGGGAAAAGGAGTTGGTACCCGAGTAGTTTTCCCAGTTAATGGCAGGGTAGTTGAAATCACCCAGTATTAGGGTGTTTGGTTGTATCTTAATATTTTCCAGTATGTTTAGAAAGGTGTAGTGAGAATCTTGGGGCATGGTGGGGATCTGTAGCAAGCTACAATTTGGATTGCAGTCTTACCTAGTGTTAGTTGCACCTGGAGAATTTCAGATGCATTGTGTTGGGCAACTAGCCTGGAGGTGTGAATATCCTTGGTGAATATGGACACTCCACCACCTTTAGTGTTTCAGTCTTGTTTTTTGGCCGAAAAGTGTGGTAAGAGTTGTAGCCTGGTATTGCAGGGGTGCTCTCTGGAGCCTTGAACCAGGTCTCAGTTACTGCACAGATATCGATGTTCTCCATTTTTAGGAGTGCCTCGAGAGAGTGCATTTTGAGGTTTAGACTTCTAGCATTGAGTAGCATTACCTTCAGATTTTGCATGCTTGTATCTGTTATGGTGGTGGTTGTATCCTTTGAACCTTGCCTAAAAAAGGCACTATAGGGGTGGCAAGAACTTTAGCCAGTAACCTGAATCCCAGGGGTGACAGGTCAGACCATCTCTGGCAAAGCATTGTGGTTTGTCGATCATGTCTTCCCAGGCAGACAAATACTGGATCCCCTTTGAATGACACCAGAAGCTTAGCCAATTGTTGAAGTCATTCATTTTGTCCTTGTACTGTGGTATCATTCTGGTCGAAGGCAGGATGCTACTCAGGGTTAGGGTAATACCTACCTGGGCCACATGATCAAAGAGCTCTTCCATGTCTCTTTTCATGTAGTCCAGGGAGGTACGTCTCAAGTCATTCACTCCAGCATGGACAATGACAGAGTCGTATTTGTACTTGTTGTGGAGTGACTTGAGTGCATGCATTATGTGGCGGATCCTGGCACCCGACAGGCAGCTGAGTGTAATTTTCTCCTGGTGAGTGGGACATCAGTGTGTCTGACTATAGAGTCACCTATGACTAAAGTGTTTGGTACATTGTCTTGCCTTAGGAGCTGTTGTTGGGTGGCACACTGGTGTTGTGAGCTATGTGTCACTTTGGTTGTGACTGGTGTTTGTTTGCATTTCAGCTTCGGAGGTCCTTGTTGCTTGGGCAGGTTAATGTTAAGGGCCTCGGCATATGTGGGTTTAGTGTTGCTATGTGTGGGTATTGATGGTGTGGGTTTTGAAGAGCTATGAGTTGCTAGAGGTGTAGTGCAGGTGTTAACCTTCTCCTCTTGGCTGTCTAGTACAATCTTGGCCGGAGAGCTTTGCTTCCAGTTTGGCTATGTAAGTGCATCTCTCGCAGGTTGTAGTGTTGGGTGGTAGGAGGAGAGGATTGCCTGTGTACATGAGGCAGTTGCCGCATTGCCCCAGTATGCCCAGATTCACCATGTGGGCAGGAGAAATCACCAGAAGCTGACCCTTGGACATGCCTATTTAGGTGTTTTTTTGTAAAGTTTAAGAGCTGTTTTCCCTTACCTTTGCAAGGTACGTAGCAATTATAGGCTTAGTGCCTACTATTAATTTCTCCTTATTGACAAGGAGAGTTGAGTGCTTGTATCAGTTTCAGGTTTCCTAGTGCTTTCCAGCAGGTTCTAGAGCAATTGCTAGTCACAGGGGTTCAGATTTTAGTGCTACTACTGAGAAACCAGCTAGTTCTAAGGGGAAATTTGAAGAGCAGACTTTCTGACACCTGGAATAGTTTAACTGTAGCCTCACACTGCTGCACGATGCGTAAAACACGTGTTTTTAAGCCAGAAAGTTGAAAGGTATAGAAATCAGCCCAAAAAGGCTAATAAAATTAAATTTCAGAGCTGGAAACCACTCCTCTAGTGTTAGATAGGCAGTACAATGCTCACCAGTCCCACTGGTAAGCAGTAGGACTTCCCTCTACCACAGCAAGGTCTGGATAGCTCTGAACACAGAAAATAAAGTCCTGAGACAAGCAAAGCCTGGGATATGGACTGGCTAGGAAAGGTGGGAAACGAGCAAACAAGATAGTATTTTTTTTGTTAAAACAGGCTAAATAATGTAATAATACAGTAAATAAACACAGAAAAGGCTAACACACTTGAGTGTGTAGTCCTAAACAGTAAATGCAATTAAAACTCTACAAAATCAGCAATTTAAAACTTTTTAAATGAAGCAAGGCAAGTGCACAACTGAAAAACAATTTAAGAGGCAGTAATACAGCAGAATAAGTAGCTAGTCTACATATACAGAGAAGTCTATATATACAGAAAAGCAGCTAAACACACAAACAATTCAGATGCAGTGCAACCTAGAGCACTTGAGTTGTAACAATATTAGGGCAGTTACAGTTATAATAAATGCTCTAAAATATACTCTATATTTCCAAAATGTTTGAGAAGCACAGTCAGAACACAAGGAGATTCAGGCATTTTTTTTTTTTGAAAGGGAAAAAGGAGAAACAGAAGGCCTTATCAAATGTTCTCTCTGTATTAGGTAGAATGAGTTAATGACACTAGACTGGGAGGAGTGTCCCAGATCAGATTTATAGTAGGGGCGGGCAACTGCAAAGCCACCAAGTATAACAACAAGACACGAACAGGGACGGAGGGTAGGGACCAATACTAAAGCTATTAGCCTACAGACAATAAACACTACAGAAAGCCACAAAATGAAAGTTTTTAAACAGATAAAGGAGCAAAGAGACTCTACAGAATGCTTTTAACTGCAAACAAATCAGTTACCCGTGCAGATACTAAAGCTATTAGCCTACAGACAGTAAACACTACAGAAAGCCACAAAATTAAAGTTTTTAAACAGATAAAGGAGCAAAGCGACTCTACAGAATGCTTTTAACTGCAAACAAATCAGTTACCCGTGCAGATTAGTTAATAGAAATAAAATACACTGAAAACTATGCAGCAGGCAATAAAAAGTGCTATATATAAATTGCTAGAAACAATAATCAGTATAAATAATCCAAAAAAACAGGATACTTATATATCTCAGCTCTGAGTTGTAGTCAACACCCCTCCTCCACTCTGCTCAATGTGTATAACCTCTTTATTTTTAGATGCAAACCCTTTAGTAATTAGATGGGCCACATAGAAGGATTTCCTAACTACTTTGGCAATATGATTGTCAAAGGAGAGATTACTATCTACCTGGGTCCCCAGACCTCTTCTGTATTAAGGGGCCACCACCTATGTGGTAATTCGTGGGTGTTTTGTTTTTCCCATATGGGATGACTATACATTTTTTGGCATTTAGCTTGAGGCCATGACTACCAGGTGTCCGTCTCAGTAAGGCCTTTTTGGAGGATGTCTGTGTCAGCCGGAGAGTCAATTATGGCTCCCAGTTTGCAGTCATCAGCGAACTTGGTTAGCCATAGTCCTCCAGTGTTTGCCTGTACTTCTGAGAAGCATATGCCGAACAGTAGGGGTCCCAGGACTGAGCCTTGCAGGACACCACTTGTGACTGGTTTAGAGTTGGACCTGGAGCCTGCTATTCTTACCGCGTGAGTTCTGTCTGTAAGCCTGTTGGCAACCCATCTTGTGATGTAGGGGTTTATGTTCAGGCTGGTGAGTTTTTCTATAATACCTGAGTGAGGAATGGTGTTGAATGCCTTGGCGAGGTTAAGGGAGGCTGTGTGAACCACCTTTCCCTCGTCTATGGCCTTGGTGACTGTCTCAAAGAAGTCAACCAGGTTTAGTAGGCATGATCTGCCCTTAACAAAGCCGAACTGGGTCAGGTCAAGTGTTTGGAGGTTCCCAATGTCTTTGTTAATGAGTTTCATGATGATACACTCCATAGCCTTGCAGACCAGGCTAGTCAGGCTTATGGGGCGATTGTTACCAGGGTCATTTGTGGCTCCTCCTTTGTGGAGCAGAATAACCATTGCTGTACACCATTCTATGGGCACGTAGCCTGTGGAGAGGCTGAGGTTGAACAGTGTGTTTAGGTGGGGGTTAGTTCGTTCTGTAGTTCGTGCAAGATGCATCCTGGGACACCATCTGGCCCCATTGATGCTGTGTTTTTGGCTTTTGAAAGGGCTGTTTTCACCTGTGCATCTGTGATTTATGGGACACTACACTTTTCCGGTATTGTTGTGAGCCCTTTTGCAGGTGAGGGGGGGTGAAGTTTGCACTGAATCTATCTGCCAGGTTGGCAATATCAGTAGGTGCAGTATATTTTGTGCTATTTTGCACTAGCTCAGAGCATATCTGTGAGTTGCAACTTAGATTCTTGACATAGCTAAAGAAGGCTTTGTGGTTATCTTTCGAATCCTTGGCTATTTTTCTTTTGAAGTTAGCCCTGGATGATTTTATGAGGGACCTTAGTTTCTTACTGATACTGATCAGGGATGTCTTTCCTTCTTGGGATTTGCTTTTTTTCTGAACTAGTTTCTTCCTTCTATTGTATAGCCTGTTTATGGCAGGGGTCCACCAGACTGCTTTCCTTCTCTTAGGGGAGTGAGTCTTGGTTTTGCTAGGGATGGCATGATCCATGCATCCTTGTAGGTGCTCATAGAGTGCATTTCTGAAAGATTCTGCATCTTGGGCAGCGTTATCCTTTAGCATGGGGGCTGTGAAACTTACCACCTCTGTCTTAAGTAAGGTGAAGTTTGCTTTAGAAATGTTTTTCACTGTGGTTTCCTTGGTTGGGGGAGGTGGTGGGGTGTGGACATCCAGAGTGATTAGTTTATGGTCTGATCTAACCAGTGACAGGTTGACCTCCGGTGCGGAACACCTGTCGCCCATGTTGGTGATGACCAGGTCAAATATGTTTTCACCTGTGGTAGCGGAGTTTACCAGCTGATCCAGGGCATTTGAGCTGATAAATTCCAGGAAGCACTGAGCCTGGGAGTTTGTACTCAAGTATTTTTCCCAGTTAATGGTAGGGTAATCGAAATTGCCCAATATCAGGGTGATCGGTAGGACCTTCATGTTTTCCAGTGTCTCCAGAAAGGCAGAGTGGTGGTCCTGGGTCATGGAGGGTGATCTGTAGCAGGCCACAATTTGCATTGCAGATTTGCCCAATGTTAGTTGCACAGGGATGATCTCAGAGGTATCATGCTGTGCCAGTAACCTGGAGGTGTAGGTATCCTTGATGAATATGGATACATCCCCTCCTTTTGTGTTTTGGTCCGTGTTCTGTGGCCGAAATGTGTGGTATGAGTTGTAGCCCGGTAGTGCTGGAGTGCTCTCTGGAGCCTTGAACCAGGTTTCAGTTACTGTACAGTTGAAAACGTTCTCCATACTGAGGAGTGCTTCGAGTGCACGCATTTTGAGATTTAAACTCCAGTCGTTGAGTAGCATAACCCTCATTTTTTTATTTGTGCTGTTTATGGAGGTGGGTTTGACTTTTGAGCCTTGCCTAAAAAAGGCATTATGGGGGCAGCAAGAGCCTTGGCCAGTATTCAAAAGTCTAGGGATGACAGGTGCAAGCTGTCTCTTGCGAAGCAACATGGCTTGTCGAGCATGTCGACCCAGGCTGACAGACACTGGATCCCCTTTGAATGACACCGGAAGCTTATCCAATTGTTGAAATTGATCATTTTTTCTTTATACTGAGGTAACATTCTTGGTGAGGGCAGGATGCTACTCTGGGTCAGGGTCATACCCGCCTGGGCTACATGATCAGAGAGCTCTTCCATGTCTCTTTTCATGTAGTCCAGGGAGGTATGTCTCAGGTCATTCACACCAACATGAACAATGACAGAGTCATATTTGTACTTGTTCTGGTGTGAACTGAGTGCTTGTGTTATGTGGCGGATTCTGGCTCCTGACAGGCAGCTAACAGTAACTTTCTCCTTGTCCAGCCTAGTGAGTGGGATGTCAGTGTGCCTGACTATAGAGTCACCTATTACTAGTGCGTTAGGTATGTTATTTTGCCTTAAAGGCTGTGATTGTGCGGCACATTGATTTTGTGTTTTATGTGTTGTCTGGTTTGTGACGGGAGGTGCAGGTTTTTTGGGTGTCTGCTTTGGAGCTCTTGGATGCTTTTGCAGGTTTTTATTTAGAGCTTCCGAGTATGATTTAATGTATTTATATGTATTTTTTGCCAGTGCTGGTTTAGTAGGTCTATGTGAGGCTGGAGGTGTGGTGCAAGTGTTAATCTTCTCCTCATGACTGTCTGTTCCAGTCTTGGGTGGAGAGACCTTAGCCTCTAGTTTGGCTGTATAATTGCATCTATCGCATATGTTAGTGTTTTGTGGTAGGAGGAGAGGGTTGTCTGTGTACATGAGGCAGTTGTAACATTGCCTCAGGATTCCCAGGTTCACCAGCTGGATATCCCTACTCATACATCCCATCTTTAAATAGTGGAATCACAAACAATTAACCAATCGCAATATTTAAATCAATTAAAGGAAACACTTCCAATGACATTCTTGATTCATTCCTTTTGGAATTAGAGTGTTAAATTTCAAAATTAAAATAGATTCCAGCTTCCAAAGTTGCTTTTTAATATCAAAATCTTACATTTGTTGTACTTGCTCTAAAACTGTGGCCTGTAAACCCTGTATATTTCCATTGTGAGATTCCTTAAAATGTAATGCAACAGGTCTTTCTTCTTTACCTTTCTTAACATTCCAAGCATGTTCCTTTAACCTTTGTTTGAAACTTCTCTTACTTTCCCCTATGTATACCTACCACAGGGACATTTCAAACCATAAACTATACCTACACTGTCACAGGAAAACCTTCCTTTACATATACATTTTTTTCCATTGATATTATCAAAACTTTTTACAATATGTTGACAACTACACTTTCCACAAGGGAAAGTGCTTGTTGCATCTACTACTATACTCCTATTACTTGCAGACAGCTGAAATTTGCCATGCACTAAAAAGTCTCTTATACTTCTACCTTTTGAATAGGAGAACATAGGGTATTCATTAACTTTTATATTAAGAAATTTATTTTTTTCTAAAATACTCCAATGATAATTTACCAGATTTACTAAAACTTCTGTAAACACTGTGTAATTAGTCACAAAACATAATCTCTGTTTGTCCTGTTTATGCTCTCTCCCTTGCATGCTAATATATTCTTCTGGTGTTATTTTGTTGCACTACCCTCTTTCAACTTTCTTCCACCACTGCTTCATTGTAACCACTAGTTACAAACATGTGTACTGTTTTTTCCATTTCCTTATCACAACTTTTGTTATCACTACATATTCTTTTTATTCTAAGAAGTTCCCCATAAGGGATGGATTTAATAGTGTGGGGGGGTGACAGCTTTCCCCATGCAATATATGGCCACTCCCTTCACACTCTATGTATGATTGTTTGTATTCTACCTTCACTAATACCTTGCAAAGTTATATCAAGAAAGTTTACTTTGTCATCTTTCTGTATTCCATAAAACTTGATATTATAGGGGTTTATTTGAACCTTTTGCACAAATTTATTTACTTCTTCCCATATTAAATCTTCTATAAATCTATAGTATTTTATAATGTTTCCTAAAAAATTCATTACTATATACATATTTATTTTCAAACATGCCCATGAAAAGGTTTGTATACATGGTGGCAAAACCTGCCCCCATGACTGTTCCACGGAGTTGTTTGTGAAGTTCCCCATTGAATTAAAAAATATTATTGTTTAAACAAAAATTTACCAATTCAATAATGAAATGTGTTTTGGGTATATCCTTTAAAAAGAACAGTATAGCTTCTAACCATGTACATGTTCAATATTTGTATATAAACTAGTAACATTCATAACAATTAAAAAACATGTTTTTTTTCCACTCTACATTTCTGATTTTATTTAGAAAAATCAAAATAATCTTTAATATACAAAGTTAATTTCTCAACTTCTTCTTTCAATTAAGAATGTAGAAAGAGAGCCAAATTGTGTGTAAAATAACTGCATGCAGAGACAATAGGACATCTCAGTGGATCCACTAAACATTTGTATTTTGGGTACACAAAAGAAATATGCCATGGTATTGTCCTTAACTGCAAATTTTTTGTAAACATCTTCCTGTGAAAAATATTTCAATCGTAATCCCTTCATCAACAGTTCTTTATATCTAGCTACTGCTTCTTGATAACATCCCAATTCCACTAAAGCATAAACTTTAGAATCTCTTAAGTGAGCATAACACATATTCAGATACTGATTATAGTGAAGCACCACTAATTTGCCCCCTTTGTCAGATGGTTTAAACACCAGTTCTCTATTTTCATTTAACCTTAGTAAGCTTTTCTATTCATCTCTATCTAAATTATATTGAACATCATTTCAATTTTTATTCACTCTTTCAAGCTCTTTATCTATTGAAAATTGTAAGGCGGAATAAAATTGTTGAATATTGTCATCCCTACACATTGGAATAAAGTCACCTTTATACATCACATTTTCAGTATCTAATTTACAATAAGCATCAGTTTTTAAATCAGAAACACAGGAATGGAAACTCATTTCACTTAAATAATCTTCACTATCTACATTATTTCCATAGGTTACATTTGTATCCTGTGCAAAAAAAGATTTCAAATGCAATTTCTAACAAATTTAAACACTTCAATTTTCAATTCATATCCCCTCGGATATGAACTTTAAACCTCTATTTAACACCAAAATATCAGTATCTGATAAAATACATCCAGATAAATTAATTACATAACCATTATTCACAACATTTAATTCAATACCACTTGCTTTTTTATATGTCCAGTAATTGGGGTTATTTTCCCCGTAAATGTCCTGTCCATGTTCATAATTTCTGGACCTCTTTTTGCTGAAATTCCTCCCTGGCTCATGAAAATTCTTAACCATGTAGCCCAGGTTAGCTGGTTCAGGAAGTGCTGGAAATTTGTTTTCTTCATCACTGTTGTCATTAACGAACGAGGATTCACTGCCCGCTGATGGAACATAGCCGCTACTTGCTTTTCTTCCTGTTTCTTGCTGGAATCTAACCCTCTGACATTTTTTTGACTGATTAGTTAAAACATTAAATGCAGACTTTCATTCATAATCTCGTATGTCCTTCTGTAATTTATCCTTCTTACAAGCAATAAGTTCATTTTCATAACTGGCTAGTCTCTCATTCATTCTAGCCAAAAAAATCTCTAAAACTGTATTATCAGATTGTTGAATGTTGTTCTGACATGCCTCCTTCATTTACAACACTAACCTCCTTCTTTTAAGGTCATCTCTCTCTCTCTCGATAAGGATCTGAATCCACTCAGTGCAGCATTTATGGGCAGCAGCTACCCATCTAGCATGGAAACTTTTTTCTTCTTCCTCTTGTAAATTAAAAGGAGAAGATGGACTTTTCATAGCTCTTAAGCCTTGAGGGGTAATATTAAGTTCCACATACTTTTGCAGACTGAGAGTATTAAAGAAAACCGAGGTTTCCTTAAAAAACAATCTCTCCACCTTATCATACAATTTCTGCAACTCCGTTGTAGCTGCTGTCTCTCTTCTCCTCCCAATTGCAGCAAAAGGGTTACCGTTCCATTAATTTCTACTTTCTCCCCACATATGAAATGGAGCAGGCATTATTTCACTTGAATTATTAGCTGAAACATGTAACCCTTCTTGGCTTCTATTTTGACCAGCCGGAACTGTATTGTAAGCAGTCATATTAAGAAAATTGTCCGAAGTTTTTTGTGAAATTTCTTCAGACGTCTCTCTAAATATTCTAGGCAGAGACTCAAAGGAATCACTGGCCATATCACTATACTTCACCACGAAATGGAAACCATGCAGTTCACCACCACAGAAAGAAAGAAGCCAGTGATTACCTTTATAGTTTATTAAAATTCCAGTCCAGTAATTGATCCAAAAAGCAGTCCCACAGCACAGGTAAAATCAGCACACACTTGGATCCAATAAAATCTGGTTAGCAGCAAACACAATGCATAAAATGCAAATTTCCCTAGCGTCTCGGCTCTTCAGCCTTTACAGAGTATATCCCTACTCATACATCCCATCTTTAAATAGAGGAATTACAAGCAATTACCATTCACAATCTTTAAATCAATTAAAGCAAACACTTCCAATGGCATTCTTAATTCATTCCATTTGGAATTAGAGTGTTAAATTTCAAAATTAAAATAGATTCCAGCCTCCAAAGTTGCTTTTTAATATCAAAAATCATACATTTGTTGTACTTGCTCTAAAACTGTGGCATGTAAACCCTGTATATTTCCATTGTGACATTCCTTAAAATGTAATGCAACAGGCCTTTCTTCTTTATCTTTCTTAACATTCCATGAATGTTCCTTTAACCTTTGTTTGAAACTTCTCTTACTTTCCCCTATGTATACCTTACCACAGGGACATTTCAAACCATAAACTATACCTGCACTGTCACAGAAAAACCTTCCTTTACATATACATTTTTTTCCATTGATATTATCAAAACTTTTTACAATATATTGACAACAACTACACTTTCCACAAGGGAAAGTGCCTGTTGCATCTACTACTATACTCCTATTACTTGCAGGCAGCTGAAACTTGCCATGCACTATAAGTCTATTACACTTTGTCTTAAGCATTGGCTAGGGGATGTGACAAGGAGTGTTAGAACAATGATTCAAATCAGATGAAAGCATGGTAACTAATAGGGTGCCGTGTGGGTCAGTACTGGGGGCATTCTTTTTCACTGTCTGTATACGCATCTGTGTGAAAGATGCAGAATCATGTTTTCCTTTCTCCTAGTGACACAAAATTATGCAACAGACTTGGATGTAAAGGTGTATGAAGGCTCAGAACAGACTTGTGAAGGTTAAAGGAATGTTCTATCACAACTACGTATAAGTAAAGTGCTAGACATTGCATCTGGGAAACAGGAAGTCATGAAGAGTCCAGAGTGGGAAAGAGGAAGTGATAGTGAGAACCGGTAAGAAAAGGAAACTGAAAAATGATGCGTCAGGTTACAAATGAGGAAAGAAATAGTGAATAAAGGAACGTGGCGTGCCCTAAAGGTAAGTAAACAATGTTACAGAGTAACAAGGAAAGATGACACTGGAATATATAGAAAAGGTATCACTAATAGAAAACAGATTAGTGCTATCTCAGTATGTCAGAACTTCTTTGGCTTTGTCAGGGTAAGCGTTGCCCAAACTATAGATGGGTAATGAACCCCAGTGGATATCAGCAAGTACTTTAGGCTTTTTCATTCCTCATTCACATATAGCTGCACTATTCATAATCAGATCAAGCCCCTCCCCCCAAAAAATATGCAATTCAATAAAAAAAGATTTGTCTTAATATGTTATTGTTTTACTATTGGTTTACAGTCAAGAACTCATATTCATTGGTTAATATCCTTCTGCATTTAGCACAATCCCACATAAAAGCCTATAAAATAGTTAATGATTTAAGCACACAACATGGCAGACTTTCTTGAGCTTCCTCCAAAAACAGAGCTGAACCTCCCAGGTTGGCTGGTTGGACACAACATTTGAGAAATGCTGCACTTTGTAGACAGTTGGTAAGATCCCTTGTGGAATATATAGTTGAACAACTCATCTTTGTAATGACAGAGATGAGATAGAGGCTGTTAAGACAACTGCAATGAAAAGGTATGCATGATGTGACCCAGAAGCCATATAAAGAGAGTAAAACTAGAAAAAGTTTATTATGCAACACTGAAGAAAATGTAGACAGGATAAGATAAAGACAATAGCAAGACAGTTAATGTTACAAGTTAGAAGATCAGTGGAGATACAAGCTATCAATGTAGGATATAGGAGGGTCAAAAGCAGTACTAGTATTCAAAAATGCATGAAACAGACAAGATAATTGCCATGGGGTGGGGGAGAAGGAAATAAAGGGTCTATGTTCAGCCATCGAACGGAAAAAGCATAGAACGGCATGTCTCACCAAACATGCTGTTCATTGAGCCATTGGGGTAAGACTGCATTATGGTAGGGATCAGGAAATCTGCCCTTCCCCCACAGTAGTGTGATGTCGGAGTTGATATATATAATTAGTGGGCACATGAGGAGTTTCGCTGAATGGCATTTTCAATGTAATGCCGTTCAACAATTTTTCCATTCAATGGCTGAACATAGACCCAAGAAATAAGCCGGTGGTTCAGCAATACCTGAAGTTTATCCAACAGTTAAGAAAATGAGCAGAAATAACTGCATCAAACAGTGCTTATCTGCACTCAGAATCTATGTTTCTATGCTATCCCATTCAGGGAGATTGCTGTTTTGTACCACCTACACATTGTCCCTCTCTATACCGGTATAAAAGTAATTGGAATGTCATATCATTTCCGCAGACTAGAAAGCCACGCTCACGATAAGTTGCACATTTTAAATAAGAGTACGGCATGAGTTGTGACCACAGATAAGTACGAGACTGTTAAATAGGCAAATGCAATACAGCAAAAAATCTGTAAAGTGAGGAAGCTGCAAAAATATTCTTGAGTAACAGGTTCATAGAAGGTTACTGGGTTAACGGCCAATGAGCCCTTAAAAGCCTAGCCATATCTATCCCAAGTTGCCCCAATTGTCAGTGGCTAGGTGAGTGAAGTTCTCAGAGGTAAAGGTCTGTGGTAGTTAATACCAACTTCCTCTGTCCAGGAGGGATGTGGCTGCCACCTCAGGAGTGAATTTGTAGTCACCCATTTGTTCATCTAGGTTACATTTGAAGAGGGTCAGTGAGGGACTCTGTTTCATGTGAATTGGAAGCTTGTTCCAGAGAAGCAGCAGTCTCTGGGAGATGTATCTACCTCTCCAGCATGACCTGTTCATGTCAGAGGCTAGGTTAAGATCCATGGAGCAAGTGACCATCCTGCATTTTGATTTATGAATGTGTAGCATTTTCCATCAGGGCCAGATCAGAGACTGCCCTGTAAGTCAGACACAGGTCACCTCTTAGCAACCTGTAGGAGACAGAATACAGTGACAGGGCTTTCAGTCTTTCCATGTAAGACTTGTTTTGTGTACCCTGTAATTTTTTTGGTAGAAACCTCTGTGGTCTCTCTCTAATTGTTGCAGGTGTCTGGTGACGTACATGCAACAGGGAGCATTGTACTCAATTATTGGTCTGATGAGGGCCAAGTATAACTGAATTATAACATCCGTAGATCTAGATGTGATGCTTTTTACTTATAAGTGCCACATAAAAGGATTTCCTTACTACTGTGGATACGTGGTGGTCAAAGTTCTGGTTGCTGTCAACCTGAGTACCCAGATCATGTACCACTGGGTCTACACTTAGGGGGGTGCTGTCTATAATGTAATTAGCAGGGATATCAGCTTTCCCAAAGGGAATAATGATGCATTTTTCTGCACTTAGCTTTAATTTGTGACTTTGGCACTAATCATTCATCTGCGTTGACCCTGTCTGCAGTATATTAACCTCACTGGGGGACTCAGTGATTGCTCCCAATTTACAATTATCAGCAAACTTGGTCAGCTACAGGCCATCCAAGTTAAACTGGACTTCAAAGAAAAAAATTCCGAACAGTAAGAGGCCCAGCACAGAACCCTGTGGTATGCCACTGGTGACTGGTCTTTTGCTAGAGGTAAAGTCACCCACTTTGACAGTATGTGCCTTGTTGGTGAGCCAGTTGCCCAGCCATTTGGTAATGTAGGGGTTAATTTCCAATTGGGAGAGTTACTCTATAATAGCTGAGTGAGTGATTGTGTCAAATGCCTTGGCTAAGTCAAGATAGGCTATATGCATTGTCTTTCCCTTGTCCAGGGCCTTGATGACTTTCTCAAAGAAGTCAGCCATGTTTAACAGGCATGATCTACCTTTAACGAATCTGAACTGGGTTGGGTCCAGAGTTTGGAGATTACCTATGTCCTAGTTAACAAATTCTGTTCCTTTTTAATTTCTCTAAGTCTTTTGGGTTTTTAATACCATGACAAGAATGGACCCCATTCCTAAGTCAAAGCATGATTAAAGTTCATGAAATTAGTATTATTTCAATCTTTCATGTTAGCCAGAAGTGTTCTTCAAAACACCCACAGTGTTCCCAGTACTAACTGCTTCTGCAATTCATATGGCATTACATGTATTGGTAACATATCTAGGTATGATTGTAAAGTCTTTTTTATAAACCCATTGCTCCTACTACTATTGAAACTGCCTGGGTATCCTTCTTCCACATTGCCCTCATTTCTGCCTGCAAATTCTGGTATTTTATGACTTTGTGTCTCTCTGCACATAAGACACTATAATCACTGGGTGTAGCAATTTCAGTGATCAATGCTACTTTTGTCTTCTTTTTATGGACTACTATATCTGGCTTTCTCGCATCTTTTTTTTGAACTGTTGGTAATCGGTGATCCCATGTGATATAAACTTCATCATTTTCTATAATGCTTAGTGGCTCATCTTTCCAATGTTTCTCAGCTACTTCAATATTATAATGTTTGCACAATCCCAAATGCAACAATCTTGCCACATTATTATGCCTTTCAGTATACAGTCCTTCTGCCAGTAGTATATCACACCCAGCAACAAGATGTGCAACTGTTTCAAATTCTGTTTTACAAAACCTGGATTTGTCTGTTTCTCCCATGTTCTATGAACTGTGTAGACCAACTTGCACATAGTCCACTGTCCTGAGATGCCAATATTCACCTTTCTTATTTTGGTTAAAATTCACCTCTCCTTAACCATTGCTGTGTTTGATCCTGATCAACATGAGGTTGTTCTAAGAGTTTTCTATACTTGCAACTATATTTATGCATTTTCCACATTTCTTGCCTTCTCATCTGATCTTTCACCTTACATTCTTTATTTTGCTTTTTACTTCTGGTTTGATTTCCATTCCCACTTGATGTTGATATGCTTCTGCTAAATTAAGTAGGGAAGTCATCTTAGACTTATTCTCCTCATGTTTTAAAACTTTCACTATGTTTGGGTCTTGTGAGGTCAGCAGATATGTATGCAGTCCTACGATTGCAGATCTGCTGTATACATGTAATCAGTTTTGTGGAGGTGCATACCTCCTTCAGAATGGGGACTATATAGTCTTGGTATACACTTTTATAAATCATTAGATGAGCATGAAGCATCCTTCTCGTTTTCCTGTCCAACTGATTCAGCACCTTTTGGGGCCAGTCAATCACTCCAAAACTGTAAGTTAGGACAGGAAGAACAAATTGGTTTATAGCTTGTACTTTGTTCCTAGATGTCAGGGCTGTTTTCAGTACTAATTTTAGTCTTCTAAAATATTCCTTACCAAGTTTTATTCACATTTGTTATGTTTTGTTATTGATCCTTCATCACTTTCCTCTTGCTCAAGTTCTTTTATATCACATTGCTGTCTTTTTTTATATTCTCCAAATCGTTTGGGTTTCTAATACCATGATGGGAATGGACCCCATTCCTAAGTCAAAGTACGATTAAAGTTCATGAAGTTAGTCTTGTTTCACTCTGTGATGTCCATAATGATTTTTTCCATGGCCTTGCAGATAAGGTTAGTCAAGCTTATGGGTCTCTAGTTCCAGGGGTTGGTTGATGGTCCCCCTTTGTGCAGAGAGATTACTGTTGCTGTCCTCCATTCTGCCAGAACATAGCCAATTCACAGGTTGTGGTTAAACAGGGATCCTAGTAGATCTGCTACAGTAGGTCATGTTTTAAGTTGTTTAAAAGACAACCTGGGATGCTGTCTGGTCATAATGATGCCATGTTTTTGGCTTTGGAGAGTGCCAAGATGACCTGCCCGGTTGAGATAATAGGCTGAGGAATGATGACAGGTATACTTTCGGGGATGACTGAAGGGGACAGTGGGGTGAAGTTTGCTCCAAATCTGTCAGCTGGTGAGCTGGCTATTACCTCCAGTTGAGTATGGGTGGTGTCACCCACAACCAGTTCAGCGCATAGCTGGGTATTCCCTTTTAGATTCTAGACATGGTTAAAGAATGCCTTGTGATTATCCTTAGCTAGGCAAGCTATTTTTCCTTCATAATTTGCTTTGGAGGACTTGACAAGATCTCTAATTTGTTTGTTTAAGCTAGAGAGGGAATTCTCCCTTTGCTAAGCCAGTTCCCTTTTGCTCATGGACATTAGTTTCTTTCTCTTGTTGTACAGCATGTGTATACTAGGGTTCCACCAGGGTGGCTTGTATTTTCAGCAGACCTAGGTTTAATACAGTCAAGTACAGCCAATTCTATGCTACTGCTTAAGTGGTTATACAGGGCATTGGTGTACACCTCTGCATAGGACTCTGTGTTATCTGAGTCCGAGGGGGTTTTGAAACTTCTTATACCATCATTTAATAGGAGGTAGTTTGTCTTTGAAAAATTCTTAAGCATTTTGGAGCTCTGTATGGTATCTGATCTTATAATTACATTGAACGAGACTGATTTATAGTCGAGTCTTACTAGGGAGGACATCCCACAGCGGTGGGGGGGGGACTGCAATGCTCTCCCATGTTAGTGAGTACTACATCTTGGGCATATGAGCCTCTTGTTGGTGTGCTAGCTATCTTTTGCAGAGCATTTACACTGACAAAAATCCTAGAACCTCTGAGCCAGCATGTTTGTGTTCATGTATATTTCCCAGTTGATGGTAGGATAATCAAAATCACCCATGAATAAGGTGTTGAGCTGTATGGCAAGTGACACCAGTAAGTCCAGGTATGCGATATGCTATTTCTGTTTCATGGTGGGGGACCTAGAGCTAGCTATGATGTGGTAGAGGGCTTTGCCTATAATTAATTGGATATGGAGTAGCTCAAGAGAGTCATACTGTTTGACCAGTTTCAAGTTGTACTTTATCCTTAATGAAGATGGATACACCTCCTCCTTTGGTATTTTCATGCTCAGTTTGTTTTCTGAGCATATGGAAGGCATTGTAGCCCTGCATGTCTCAGTGACTGCACACATGTCAGCATCTTACAAAGTGAGGAGTGCTTCCAAGGAGTGCAGTTTCTTGTTTAGACTCCTAGCATTAAGCTGCAGTACCCTGAGTTTATCTAGAGAGGATTTTGTTATGTTGGGAGGTTGGTTATAGGTTCATAGGTGTTTACTAGGTGAATGACCACAAGGGCCATTTTAAGCCTAGCCATGCATCCCAAATCTCTGACAAGTTCTGATAACCTTGATAAGTGTAAGCAGGGGTTTGGGAGATGAACCATTTCTAGGTTGTCTGTGTCCATTAGAGACATAGGTGCCAAACCATGGATGAATTTCTGTTTTCCCATCCAATTGTCCAAGTTGCACTTGAATTGGGTTAGGGAGGAACTCTGCTTCACATGGATGGGGAGCCTGTTCCATAGACAGGGTAGTCTCTGGGATACATACCTATCTCTCCAGGTCCTATTTGTATCACAGGTAAGGTTTAAGTCTTTAGAATGAGTAATTATGCTACTGTTTGTTTTGTGGATATGCAGAAGGTCCATCAGAGTGGGGTCTGGCAATGCCCTGTATGCCTGGCATAGATCTCCCCTCTACAGCCTGTAGGAGACAGAATACAGGGATAGGGCCTTGAGGTGGTCTGCATAGGACATATTACTTATGCACTGTATTCTTTTAGTGAGGAAACTCTGTGGACATTCCAGTTGTTGGATATGCCTGGTTAGGTACATACCAAAGGGTGCATTGTACTCAATGATAGGTCTGATGAATGCCAAATACAGTGGAACAATGACTTCCTTGTACTTAGATGCCATACCTTTGTTTATAAGAAGCTCAGCATAGAATGATTTCCTCACCACTGTAGACACATGATGATCAAAGGCTAGATTACTATATATGTGTGTCCCTAGGTCCCTGACTACTGGGTCAACTCTAAGGGGTGTGTTGTCAATATTATAGTTACCAGGGATGGATGACTTCTCAAAGGATACTATTATGCATTTCTTGGCATTTAGTTGTAGTCCATGGCTCTGACACCAGTTATTTGTCTGTGTCAGCCCCTCCTGGATCATCTGCAAATTTAGTCACCCAGAGGTTATTTTGACACTGCACAAAAAAGGCACAATAGGGGTGGCTACCACCTTTGCCAGTATTTGAAAACCTAGAAGAGACAGGTGCAGACCATCTCTGGCAAAGCAGCATGGCCTGTCAACCATGTCTTCTAAGGCTGACAGATATTGGATCCCCTTGGACTGACAGCAGAAGCTAAGCCAATTGTTAAAGTCAATCATATTTTTGTTTGTATTGTGGCATCATCCTTGGAGAAGGTAGAATGCTGCTTAAGGCTAGTCTTATACCTGCCTGTGCCACATAATCTGAAAGCTCAGTCATGTCTGTCTTCATGTATTCCAGTGAGCTACATCCCAAGTCATTCACCCCCACATCATCTATGACAAAGTCATACTGGTACTTGTGGCTGAGTGACTTGAGTGCTTGAGTAACTTGATGGATCCTGGCAACAGACAAGCAGCTAACTGTAACCCACTCCTTATCCAGCCTGGTGAGAGGAACATCTGTGTGTCTCACAATGGAGTCACCTATGATTAAAACATTAGGTTTTGTGGTGTTACACCTTATTGTCTTATTTGTTGAGACACTGGTGCATGTGTTATTATGTGTTGTGGTTGTCTTTTGCATTATATGTGTAAGTGGTTTCCATTTAGTAGGCCTCTGATCTTTTAATAAGTTAATAGTGAGTACCTCCACATACGTCTATTTATGTGTCATGTCCTTATTTAGTGTGGGAAGTGGGTGTGCTGACAACGTGTTTGCCATTTGATTTGCCCTTATGTGCGTATTTGTTTCAGGAGTAAGTGGTTGTCAGTGTACATGAGAAAAGGGCTACATTGCCTCAGGATGGCCATGTGTATCAGGCTGGCCAAACAGATGATGGGAAACTGCTGCCCATGATAGCAGGCTCTTATTGTATGTTTTATTAGGGAAGAGAACTGGTTAATTTGACAGGACTGTGCTTTTAGCACTGAGACTACAAGAGGGATCTATACTTTGTGTAGACTAAGGCTGATCAATAAGGCAACAGTGCTCAATGTGCAACTGAGATGCAGAAAAGCATGGAAGGGTTTCACTGACAGCTGCTTAGGGAAAAAATGAGCTTCTAGGTTTTTACGTCTATACAGAGAACTCCTGGAAGAGCAGCACCTTGCAAACATGATGCTTAAATAAAAACAAAGTTTTAAGTTAACTACCATTCAGGAGAGCACGCAATAAGCCTTCCACCAGCAATCCCCAACTCAGACAAGTTAGATCAGCACACTTCTGCCACAAGGGTGCAGAAAAACACCTTCTTAATGTAGAATAGCTGGTTTGGAGCCCAAGTGTAACAAGACCACAGAAACTACCTACAACAGCCCTAAAGCTAACAGATACAATGTAATACAGTGAAATGAACTATTTGAAGCAGCAGCAGACAGTACATCTTTTTTTTTTAAACTTCTGAAGTATAGTCACAGTATATAAAAAAAGTGAAAAACAAAAAAAAAAATACTTAGAGCCCATTTGTGTGTTTTCCAGCTTAGATAGACCAGGTAAACACCTACTGCTACTAGATTAATAATTCCAGTTCTCCTAATGTAAAAGCACAGTAAATGAGTGTCTGGGGTGAAATGCTACCACAAACAAACTTAAAATATTTGAAATGCTACCACAAACAGCCTTAAAGATACGAATATAGTAGTGTACTTTAAATAGCATATAAAAGTGTGATTATTTAATGAAATATATAAATGAAGCACCTGAAGCCACGAACTGCTCGAACACGACTTTATTACTTCCAAAAAAATAAAAATAACAATAAGCAACGATAAACGCTTAACTTGTTCACCACGTTTTTCGTTATCGATGTAACTTCCTCAGCAACAGCCTTACAATTAATACAACCCCTTATTATATAGAGACTTGCCTCCTTAATTAACCAATCCCTTTACACATTACATTAACAGGATTATTTGTTGAACAATATTGCAGCATAGGCATCAAAGATTAAAATACTTCCCTAAAACCTTAAAAACTATTCACTAAATAAGTATTAAAAATCCTTATTTATATTAGAATAAATTATTTCTATAAATATGAAATACCATTTAAATATGTAAACAATTAAAAAATAATAAAATAAATAAATACAATTTATATACAATTATTATGTGACTAGATCAACTCAATAGCACCATCTTGTGACAAACTAAAAAATACACGTCACTTTTGAAACTGATAAAATTTGGTAAATCATATTGAACTGATTTAATATTCATAAACTACTCTAATGTAAATTTTTTTTTATATATATAAAAAATATATAACAGGATTAATACATAATAAAAATATGAGAATATGAACCTATCATACTCTAGCAGCTCTTAACTTTAATACAGGTACCATGGATACATGTTCATTGATCCCTGGCTTTCTGCAAGCTTCTAGAACCAGTTGCCAATAAAGTTCCCTCACTTCTATCCTATTCTCCCAATCATCTCTTCTAATATATTGGGGAATGACTTCTAAAACAAAAAACATAAAGAAAGCTTCCTTACAAACTGTACTATGTTTATAAAGGGCATTGTTAAAATCTTTTTTTACTAATCTCATAAATATGTTCATATATTCTTCTTTTAAAAGCCCTTTCGGTTTTACCCACATAAAAGGATGTGCATTTTTTGCATTTCGCCAGGTATATTATTCCCTTTGTGTCACAGTTAGCATGAGTTTTACTAATAAGTAATCTATCTCTAGCCATTAAATAGTGGCTTTCCTTGTTCATTACATATTTGCACTGTGTGCATCTGCCACATTTAAATGTACCCTTTTTCTTAAAACTTGTTTCTTTATATCCTACCTTATTTTCTAACATATTTTTGATATTTCTATCTTTTCTATAACTGAAAACAATAGGTTGTTTAAAAATTGTAGTAAGGTCTGAAAATTCTAAAAAAAAATTCCAGTTTTTGTTAATAATCTGCCTTATTAACCCAGGCTCACAGTTGAAATTCATAATAAAAGCACTATTATAATCTTTATTATTATTATTATTATTATTATTATTATTATTATTATTATTATTAAATGTTCCTTTATCTTTTTCCACCATATTTCTCACATTCCTCTGTACACCTATCCCTAGCAGTGGACAAAAGCTATCAGCTCGCCCTTCCTTTACTTCTTCCACAACTTCATCAATCAAGATTTCTGGATAATTCCTATCTAAAACATTTCTTTCAACTTCATACATTCCTCCTCAAACACCTTCTGGACTGTAGTCATTCTTGATATTCTTATATACTGTCCTTTAACTAGGTTCCTCTTTTGTTTAAAGGGATGAGCACTGGTGAAATATAAATAAGAATTGGAGAATGTCTCCTTCCTAAAAATTTTTGACTCAAATTTATTATCTTGGTAGTTTTTATATATTGTAATATCCAAGTATTCCAACTTGCCCTTATTAGTTTTATATGTAAATTTGAGAAAGTTCGTTGTATTGTTAATAAATTCTATAAATTCTTCCAATTTTTCATCTCCCTCTAACCAAAAGAAACACAAATCATCTAGATACATTTTATAAAAATTCCAGTAATTCATATATGGTGACATAATTAAAAATTTATTTTCCCATGTATTCAGAACTATATTCGCAAAACTGGGGGCACAACAGGCCCCCATAGCTACACCTTTTATTTGCCTAAAGTACTCTCCTTCAAAAACTATAAAATTGTTTAACAAGGTCAGTTCTAGTAGTTCCATAATCACTCTTAATTCTTTCCAATTGAATTTTTTGGTATCTAATAAAGCTTCCAAAAACCATTCCAACTTCATGTGGGATTACTGAAAATAGGTCTATTATATCCACTGTTAAAAAAGTAATGTTATTATTATATAAATGATGATTGACATTCTTTAATAGATCCCATGAGTCCTTTAAAAAACCTTCCTTATCTAAACCTACATTCTTAATTTTTTCATCCACAAATTTGGCTAATGGATATGTTTTCGATCCTTTAGCCGAAACTATAGGTCTAATTGGTGGGTTGATCAAATCTTTATGCACTTTCACAATACCAAAAATAACTGGTATTAGTGGTTTCTCAACATATAAGTACTCAAACGTCTGTTTATAAATTAACCCATCATTCAGTAATTCTTTAAGGGCAAAATCAATTTTAGAATGTGCTATATTTATTTCGTTAATAGATACTACTTCATATCTATTTTCGTCCCTTAATAGTTCTTCCATTTTAGTATTATAAATAATATTATCCATTATGATGATCCCACCACCTTTATCAGGCCTTGAAATTCTTATGTTTCTGTCCTCTCTTAAACTTTTTAACAGTTCCCTTTCCTGCCACACCAAATTTGGTCTCATTTTTGATCTCTTAAGTTCCTCTCTGAGTTCCATCTCTACAACCACCTCAACATTTTTAAGTTGGGGATGTATAATAGGGTTGGCAGTACTTTTCTTTCTCAGTAATACAGATTTGGAAGAGGGAGTCAGGTTAACAGAAGAATTATTTTCATATAGTATTTCAAAATTTTTCTTCCTAATAATAATTTCAAATGTTTTACTGATGTCGCTTTTCATTTTAGGAACAAATTTTAGGCCTTTCATAAATAGCCTAAAATGACATTCATTAATTTCTATTTTACTATAATTGAAAATGTTAAGTTCTAATATCTATACACATTTTCATTAATTTTAACTATCTCCTTACTACTATCATCAGGCTTATCTTCAGTACAAAATTCACCCCTTAACTGTTGAATTGTACTGTTGATTTGTTCCGAATCCACTCCAAACTTCTCAGCAGAGGAAAATCCAAATATTCATATATATTTTGTGGTCTAGTTTGTTTTGCGGGACGCCTTTTTCTCTGTTTTTTGTTGGTCGATTATTTAATGAAACTACTTTGCTTTGTATAAATAAGCCAAGTACCATTCAATTGTACAGAATTCATAAAAGCAATAAAAACAATATAAATTGATCAATAAGCCCTCCAGCCAATAAAACTGTGTGCAGAAATCTCAAGTGTTTCCCCAACTTAAACAGACCACGCTACCTCCCAGTGCACTAGATGGAAAATCCACTGACCTCTTTATGTAAAAACAAGTGCTTGCTAGAGTGTAAAAAATACACTACTTTATCCAACAGCTAGCTAGATAATGTATTCAGATCAGGTAAATCAGTAGATCAGAAAATGAGAGCAAAATGCAGTTTTTTAATATAAACACAAGGAAATGCAAATAAATAACTCAGTATATAAACAGCAGTGTAGGAAGGAAAGAGTTTATTAAGCTGAATTTACAGTAAGGCTAGGCAGCTTAAAACCACCAGGTTTACATCACCAGCAGTGCTTTAATTTATGCAGGCTTGAAATCTTTTCAGCAAAAGACAAAGGCCCAGAAATTCACTGTGTATTTAAGTAGCACTCAGGCGACAATTAATCAATGAAAAAACATGTGAAATGTGCAGCCTAGATATTAGAAAATATAAAAACTCAGATACATAAGTATAATAACATTAATACATTAATAAATAGTCAGAGAGATAGTATATATATATATATATATATATATATATATATATATATATATATATATATATATTCACTTCAGAATCCTAAATTTCATATGATCGAGATCATATGATCGATGTTTCTAAATATCGAGATTCCCATTCCAAAATAAATCCACACCCCGCTACTTAAATATACCAACTCTGAGATCGCACTACAGAGACGGAAAGGGAAATCTCCCTTCTGCACTGTATGCAGATCTCCATTCAGAATTTTTAAGTTCTAAATCTTCGATCATATGGTCTCGACCATATGAATTTCGAAGTTTTTAGGATCTTGAGATTCTGAAGGGAACCTATACATATATATATATATATATATATATATATATAGTATATTGGTTATGATTGAAGAAACTAATCATAATTTTTTGCACTATATTGAGCTTTAGTTGCCATAATGTGTTACCAGTTACAGAGGAAATAAAAAGAAACAGGAAGGTAAAGTGTAGAACAGCTTTAAAAAAACAGCCAGAAGTAAAGTGCAACACTCATTATTTTTTCAGAAGCTTTAAAAATGTTAAACACCTGTGTGTGTAAGTGTGTGTTTGTGTGTGTGCGCGTGTGTGTATGTGTGTGTGTATGTGTGTGTGTGTGTGTGTCTTTTGTTGATTTCAAAGCTGTCAGGTTTGTCTACTGTAATTCTTTGGTGGGGCTGTCTGTGTGATAGCACAAGAGTCAATAATAACCTTAAAAAGTGCGGAACAAAGTTGTTACGTACATTTATAACATCACAAAAGTGCATAACAAGGTTATCTTTTTTTCCAATTTTCGGAGTTCAGTCACAATGCTAATGTATTACCGTGGTGCTTTCTTCTTAGTCACTGGGTCATAAACATGCTAGTCTTATTTAGAATAGTTTAGAGGCTCTTAATATTGATTGTGACATAAACAATCGTGATTGTTAAGGCATACTCAGCTGTAGGAATCATCTCACCAGAGCAAGTTTGGCTTCCTGTCTTGTGACAGCAGTCCTGTAAGTTTCCTTCTAGCAAAGAATGTTACCCTGAGTCTTAGCTAGCTGGGTACAGAAGGAATGAATGCAGTTTAAACTAAACATCCAGACACCTGTACTCATTAATAGTTTCAATTTATCTACAAAATGTCTAAATTTTCCCTAAATATTAAATGATTGTCATATACCTTCTATCGATTCTTAACCAATGTTTTTATATTATGTCTAATTCTTTATAATTATTTAAACTGCAGATGTTTTGTTTTATTTCTGAAGATGATTACATTTTTGTTTTTAAAATGTTTTGTAATAATTTGGAGCTTTTCTCCCTGAGTCTCCACTGAAAATGGGCTTCTACCCAGTTGGACTTTCCTGGTAATCAAATGTCAATAAATAAATAAATAAATTCATCTGAACCATAAAAATGTGAGTCTGCCTACTACACATCTGAACTATTTTCTTACTACAGCTCTGCTGAAATTAATTTTCAGCTTCCTTTGTGAGAAACACTTGCAAAGAAACTAAGGTCACTTTAGAGGTTGCCATTCATTAGGACACGTGAGAGTTTTAACCTTATCTCTTAACCTCTTAGCAGAAGAATTTTGGACAAAGCCAACAATAGTGGCATCACAAAGCCCCAATACAGGGACACACTTTAAACATTTCTCTTTTAAACTCACAAAGTTGCTGGAATAACTGGCTTTGAATTAGCATGCATTTTCTGAAGGCTATAAAGTCTGAAAATCAAATGCTTGTCATTATTTATTGACTTCAGTTCTCAGTAGTTTGCCAGAAAACTACTTAGTCTGGACATTCAATGAAATTCCAGACAGTTGAAAGGTATGTGTTTAAATGAATACTGTCTGTGACATCTACATGAAGAACAGCCTCAGCTAAGAGTTTCAGTAAGAATGTACAAGGTCAGAAGGAAGAGATACGAATGGAACCTTGTTTACTGAGCCCTAACTCCAAGGGTAAACTGTGTTTGTGGTTTATATAGATTCTTACCTATGTGCATACAGTTAATCATGTTACCCAAACAGGAGTAGTTTGACTGATGCGAGAGTACCTAACTCCCTGATCAGAAATGCATGAGAGATATTATAAATGTTTGTGCAAGTCCATGAAGTCAACTCCTGCTATCTGTCTAAAAACATTCTCTTTTAAATTATTAGTTGGTGTAAGCAGAGAAGTTGATGTACTTTACCTGTGTCCATAGGATTGCACATGCTAAATAGTTTGTGGTTGGGAGAGTGGCTTAATGGCTAAGGTGTTTGCCTTACAAACACAAGGTGCAGGGTTTGAGCCTCACAAGGGATAATCGGCTAGGCTTAAAATGGCTCACAAGGGCAGTTAGCTTAGTACTAAACTATGAACCTATGAACCTATGAAAGAATACACTGAATTCCAAAACCTTATCTGAAAGTGAAAGAATGAATATGGATCTATATGACTGTAGAGGGTCAGATGAGACTTTTTGTACAGGAAGTGTGGTAGACACTTTTAATACATCAGGGGAAACACTGGTTGTTAGGAATATACTTTTAGGGTTAGATAATGGAACAGATAAGAAGGTATTACAAACCTTAGACAATCTTATTTTGGCTTGATAGCGTCTGGCACCTTTGTGAGATACTTGTTAAACAGAATCACTGCAACTGGTTGGAAGTCAAAGGATGGCTCATATAACTAAATCTCTAGATGATCACATAAGGCCTCAACCATGACACTTGGTAATGACAGTATGGATAGAGTTTGGCCCTCATCCTATATTTGTTTTGTTTTATAAATCCACACAAGTGAACTGAATTTCTCCAGGTAAGGAAGAAACAAGATGCGACTTCATTAAGAATAAAACTTTGCCTTGTTTGTTCTTCAATTGATTTATTTCTTAATTCTGTTGACTACAACAGGAATTCCATTTAGTGGGAGTGCCTGTTGATTTGTATTGCCCCGTACCCTGTCACATGGCAGTCTGTGATCTAGCCTTTTTATGGGAAGGACTTATTCTGCAAGTATGACAGATCAGTGAAGAAGGGGTGTTGGAAATTCTTAAAGACTCTTTTAAATGATTTCAAGTTAGAAGAATTATTTGGGTGCTAATTACAAAATATGGAGATAATTGCACAGTGATCACTGAAAAGTAGAGGCAATATTAATAGCTGTTAGACACCGGCCTGCTGGTTAGAACTCAGTCTAGAATGTTGTGCTTTTCTATGTGAGGCTGAAGCCTAGTCAATGAACTAATACATTTTGTTTCTGAAACAATGCAGCTTTGAAATACATTAAAATGATGTTGCAAGTGTTAGGGTGTATGTCACTGACCGAAAGTCAGATATGTTAGGCATATTGCATGAACACCATGCTTCCAAAAGTGTGATGTTGTTCCTTATGCTTCCAGTATTCATATTTTTGAGTCCTTTCTTTCTGCAATGCTGTACAACAGGGGGACAGCATTTAATTCTATGTAAGTTAATAACTGCAGACTATGGAAAATTATTAAACATAGCACAGCAGGTATGCAAGACTGAAAAGCACATGGACCAGTGTTCCTTTCTACTTCTATGGAAATGCAGGGTGCACTATGACTGTTTGTCAGACATCAAGTTGGAACATTAGAACATAAAAATCCTAGCTGGGCTATGATCCAGTCTACAATACAAACATGGACAGTTCTGGTAAAAAAACAACTTCTGACCATCTAGAGCAGAGAACTAAGGCTACAAGCTGCTAATGAGCTTCATCATATGTGTCCTGGGTTTGATTCTATTGGTCTCCCTTTGTCTGCTGCGTGCTTTAAACAGGTCATTTAAGAAATGCTCCTAGATCACCAATGAAAAAAGGTGCCTGTGCCTACTGGGTATGCCCAGTTAATAAATAAATAAAAACATGGAAATGTAGCAAAAAGAAATAGTAGTGCCATGCTTTGTAATTATATGTTTCAGGTAGGGCAAGGCAGGAACTGATGTCATCAGACTCTACCCTGTAAGTAGTGAGGACCCTGGAGTGGGTTTGTGAGTGAGTGCTGTCTCAGAATATGCCATTAGGAAATCTCCAGCTCGGCCTCCGCTACAGGCAGCACAACTGCCTACAACAGTCTTACCAGAGAACTGTTCCAGAAGAATCCTGACACTGTAGTCAATGAGCCTACTCACTAATAGTTGGTAAAAAGTTCCCTAATGAGAGACCCCAATCAGACAGCCAGAAACTGCACAGAACATTCTGTGATTATATCAATTGTCAGCAAATAGTGGCATAGAACAGCACCTCAGATAATGGGCAAACTTAATGAAGTACCAGACAACAGAGATAACATATCTAAAGCCAGCACCTACAACAAGCATTTCCACATATAACGTCAGCATCCACAGAATTGACAGTAATGTTTAAACTGTCCTTCACTTGGGAACGTTAGCTTAACTGACCACAGCTTAAAGCAGCTGTAGGAGCCATAGTTTGAAATGTTATGATTCAGCACTCAGTAAAACCCATTCATTCAAGACTGGCAAAAAAAAAAAAGACGTTGATTGCCTTAAAAGCTTTTGTTTCCAGAAAAGTATCACTGCAAAATAGGGCCATCATTAATATACTCAAGCAAAATCAATAAAAAGACAAAAATTATAGTGGTAAAATCCTGAGAAAGTATTGACAGCTGTGTATAAATAACAGTCTATGTACTAAGATTATTACGATGGTTGTTAATCTGCTGAGGGACGTTAACATAAGTCACACAGTCATTTCTAAACGTTAATGTAAGACTGGCCTTAAGTGCAGTATCAGAGCAACCCTTGCAACACCTGCTGTAAGACATGAAAGCAATAAGCTATACTCAGGTCAGGGAGTAAATATTTGTAAGACACATGCTGGGGCTAACAGGACATAATTTACATGCAAACCAGCTTGGAGTTTGTAAGTAAAAAGAAAAAGTACAGGATTCAGTCATACCAAAAAATACTTAAAACTTGAATAACACTTGGGCAGTTTCTGCCTGGCTAACTATATGCACAGCCTAATGAAAATAACACAAACAAAAACTCTTGCATATTATAAACATGCATAATTTGTAAATGTAAATATAGACTACATATAATTGTATTGATTGTTGTTTCAGCAGTTCTCAAATGGTTGATTACAAGGTATTAGAGAATGGGCAAACTGTACATCAGCACCCTGATTGGAGAACAAATGTCCAGCAGGGTATTAATGTACAAGCAATGCCTGCTGAAAAACAAGTTTGCAGCTTCATGGCAGCATATCAAGCTGCCGTGGAGCTTCGACTGAGAAAATGGAACAGCCGGCATTATTTTACACTCAGTAAGCAGAGCTTTTGCTGTTCAGCAAGTGTAAAATGTGAAAAAAAGAAGACAATTAAAAAAATGTGTGTCTTTGTATGTGAGTGTATGCATGCATGTTAATGAAAGTGAAAGCGGGCATTCAGGAAACAGCTCTTTTACTGTTTAGCGAGTGCAAAATAAAAAAAAAGAAAAAAATTAAAATAAAGCATGTGTGTGAGAGTGCATGCATGTAAGAGATTAAGAGAGAGAGATCGATCCAGCGAAACAGAAGAAAGTGTGTGTGTATGTGTGTTTATGTTTCTCTCCTGGATGTGTGAGTGAATGAATGCATGAAAGCAGAAGAGACTGTGTGTGTGTGTGTGTGTGTGTGTGTGTGTGTGTGTGTGTGTGTGTGTGTGTGTGTGTGTGTGTGTGTGTGTATGTATGACAAACATAGAGAGTAAAGTGTGAAAGCGATATAGCGGTACCCTGGCAGCAACAGCAGTTTCATGTACCTCTTGACCTCAGACATACTTCTCAACCTATTAGCACAAGAAGTCTAGACAAAGCCTGACATAATGGGGGGGGGGGGGGCAACAAAAACCAAGAACCAAGTAAACTCACAAGATGAAAAGCCAACTTCCAAGTAGGTTCACCACGCAGAAAGTCCCAGCAAAAAGTTATTTTATTGAGCGCTTTCGTTAGCATGTAACAAATGACTTCTTCAGTATTCTGTGTGGTGAACCTACTTGGAAGTTGGCGTTTCATAATGGGGGACAAATGCTAAGAAATAGGGATACATTTTAAATATTGTTCTTATAGACTTAGAAAGTTGGTAGAGTAACAAGATTTGTGTTAGCATGTATTTTCTGAAGGATATAAAATCTGAACCTCAAATGCATGTCATTATTTAATGACTTTAATGCATCATCCCAGTGGTTTGTCGAAAAAACACACTTTTATAAGGAACAGATTGAAAATATGAATAAAAAAATATGGTCATTCTGCAAACATATGTACAGTTGAAAGGTATGCTTTTAGATCAAGGTATCTGAATGAGCCTAAAATAAACAGGACAAAGGCTCAAAATAGGAACATATTTTAAATGATTTGTGTTAGCATGCATTTTGTGAAGCAGAAGTATGTGTGTGTGTGTGTGTGTGTGTGTGTGTGTGTGTGTGTGTGTGTGTGTGTGTGTGTGTGTGTGTGTGTGCGTGTGTGAGAGAGACAGAGAGAGAGATTGAGAGATCTACCATTGGCAGCAGCACTCTGGACCCTTCAGCTGAAGAAATCTGGATAAAGGCTAAAATAAAAGGGGAACAAAGGCTCAAAAATAGGAACATGTTTTAATTATTGCTCTTATAAAATTACAAACTTGCTTAAATAAAAGGATTTGTGTTAGCATGAATTTTCTGAAGGAAATAAAACTCTGAAACTCAAATGTATGTCATTATTTAGTAACTTGTATCTCTACTGACTGGCAATAAACCAAACATTTTAGGAGTAAAGGATCAAGAAATAAAAGTAAATTCCTGGATTTTTAAAGTGTTATATTTTGGATGTAATGCTTCCTCCAACACCATTAACATATACTACAGCAAGTTTGAAATATTAGGCTGAGGAACTATTTTATATCAAAATATATAAAAAATAATACAGCACTTAAAAAATAATTAAGGAATTAAAACAACAATTTTACAGAGATTCCATTCTCTAAATACAATAATGCCCTCCAGGGTGTGTGTTAATGTGTAATTAATGCCTTTCTAGGGGTGTAGAGGCCGAACTCTGCATAATGCCCTGGGTGGGCATTAATTACACATTAACACTGAAAGCATTCAGGGACTTTCCCAAGGTAGTTAATGTACTCGGAAAAAATTCAGGGTTTTCCCAGCTGCAGGAGCTATACAGATAAGAAAAAAACAATCAGCACTTAGTAGAAGTACAGGCTGCACCATGCATTTTCGCATAGATAACCTTTCTTTTAAGTTAACCCAAGTCTATGAGTGTGGCTGTCAGTTTGGGATTTCTGTTCTTATTAGGAAGGTTAGACCTCAATATTTGAAGATGTACATAGTTTTGTGTGTTAGTATTAAGTTAATAGGTTTAAGGGAGGTATTGAGAATGTGTTTTTTTAGGGCTTTCAATAAAACAAAACGTTTTATAAGATGTGACATAGGCTCAAATGGATATGACAACAAACAACTGTATAAAAGTTCATCCTGCCAAACAGTGTATGCATGTAACACAAAAGGTGAAACTAGACATTTAACAAAAAAGGTGTTAGACATAAAAGGTGGGAATAATAACTTTTTAATACAATGATGCTTTATTTAATGTCATATGTGAAGTATAATGTTTATGTTAATATAGTTTGATTACTTTTATATGAATGTAAATTTGCCATTGTCACAAGTGATAATTCAATAAAGGTGTTTGAAAAAATATCCTAAAATATCCTATAAGGCATTCATTTGTAACATTTTGAACATTTATTAACATAATATATTATGTTATGTACTGTATTTGTATAACTTGATGTTGGAGCTTTTCTCCCCGGGCCTCCGCTGAAAATGGACCTGGTCCAGTCGGAATTTCCCGGTTAACAAATTTAAAATAAATAAATAAATAAATAATATAATATATAAAATCTCTATGTTCTGGTTCAACTTGACTTTACATTTGCTAATCAGACACAAATCCTAATAGTATAAGTTTTGTTTGTCATTCATCAAATGAGAGACAACTGCCATTGAATTAAATAAGTACATGAAACTCAAATAGGTCCCAGTATTCTGTACAAGTAATCTGCTTGGTGTCAGGAATGGTCCAATCTTAAAATAATTCAGAAATCGTCCTTTGTAGCCCTTATGAGTACAAATCAACTAAACTGTTCCTCTCTCTCTATTTTTATACTACATAACCTTCAATAGCAAATAGGCTGTAAAATTTCTCAACATAACAATTAATAATTTTAAACAACTGTATAAATCAAGCACATATAATTTGCTGAAGCACTTGTGAATAGCTTAAATTTACTTACTATTTTTACATCAGATTTAATCACTGCAGAAGAATTACTTCTCTAGGGTGCCTAATTTCTATTTTTCCTTTGATGAATCCAACATATGTGCACAACAATAAAAGAAAACGTATAATTTAAAAAAATAGAAAAAAGTAACTGATTTCAGTGTTGTAGATTAAACAAACTCCTGATCTTAAAAATACTCAGTTGTCAGCTTAATGGAATCTTGCATACCATCTTATTCTAGAAGCCTTGAAAGTGGCATTCTTTCATTCTTTCTTTTCCACCTGGCTGTTTTTGCTTTTGCTCAAAGATCCCGTCTGTTTCCATCAAGCTAGAAGACTCAAATGGATTTATCAATCCTATACGATAAATTTCCTTTATTTCTCAGGATAAGCATTGGGCAATTGTTCGACCTAACCATTTTATCCTTTAGTGAATGAAAATGTCAGCATGCCTTCTGGCAGTTACTCTTTCAACAATGTAGGAAAAGGTGATGTACTGTAAAATGCAGCCTGTGATAAAAAGTCATAGCCAGCATATTGAGATTCATATGCCTCTATGTAAAGACACTCTCTGTTTTAGAGTTGACATACATGACTGCAATTTGAAAACAATGATATCACATGAATATGAAGGACATTCAAAGTTTAAAGCAAGTAATAAAAAGTGTTTTTGCAGGGTGGGGAAGCCCAAATCCCCCACAAACCCCCACTACTTGTATACATCAACTCCAAGATTGCTGCATCTTTGGAAAAGGATAAACCCCGGGGAAATAGCAAGCTCAGTCACCCATGACAAAATCTGATAATCACACAATAGTGAAGGCACATAAGGGAGCCAATCATTTATGCATCAACAGCATGCCTGGCACCTGATTCTCATACTGTAAGTCCCCACAGCTGTCTGTTCCTTCTCTTATATAAATACAAACAGCATCAAAATCTCCATGAGTTTACCATAGTAACTCTCAGGTATATGAATTGGCAAACTAGACACTTATAATCAGTCACAAGTTCATCCTCCAAGCCTTATCCTCCATTGTTGCACATATACCACCTGATCCCTCAGCGCTTCTGTCATTTCACAGCTCAGCACCCTGCCCCTGTTGAACAGGCATCATGATAAGGTGCAGGTCAAATACAAACCCAGTATCACCTACTTATGTATCCATCCAGAAGTCCAAATACCTGCCATAAACCCAGTTTCACTTTTTATAAATTCCAGGGTACCTCCTTAAATTTCAGTCAAATCATTTTTTTAAATAATCACCAGAATGTTTCTATAATGGCTGGCTTTCCTTTCAAGATTCATCTCTGCACATTTGTTTTTTTTTTCTTGCTATTAATTTAAGTAACATTTCCATTTTTTGATCATCATTGTGATGTTGTCACCTTCACAAACTCAATCACCATCATACGTGTTGACTTTTTTAAATCACTAAAAATATAATATCACTTAATCTCACAACAGGTCATGATCAGGGGAGGTATGTGGCTTCATCAAGTTCCATGAGATGTTATCCTTCTGACAAGAATTTGATTTATTTATCAGCAAACACTGCAATAATGTGGTCCTCTAATAAGAAGAAGCTGAGGGATTACAATGCAGATGGCTGTAAACCACACATCTGCAGTCATTAATGGCAGAAATATATTAGAGTTTCATACTTCTTAACATTATGAAAACTTCCTCACTGATTTTGCCTCATTATTTTACCCTATGTTCTTGTAAACATTTTGCTTTTCTGAGAAATCACTGAGGATTACAGTCAGTCAGTAATGACAAACATACGTTGAAGATACAGACATCTTATAGGTTCATATGTAGGTACTAGGCTATCAGTCCAAGGGCCTAAGTAAGCTTAGCCAACAAGTTTCCCTGGCTTACACCACCCAAGAAAGTTATTTTCCTGTGCCCCTGTCGAGCAGAGCCACAGAAGTGATCCCCGGGGTGTATTTCCTATTTCCCATCCAATCATCAAGATTTTTCTTAAAGATTGCTAATGAGGAACTTTGCTTTTCATAGATGGGTAGCTTGTTCCTGAGTATGGGAAGTCTCTGGGACAGGAATCTATCCCTCCAGCATGTCCTGTTTATTGTAGTGACAAGGTTTAGGTCCCTAGAGCATTTAGCTCAAAGGGATTGGGATTTTTTTAGGTGTAGCATGTCCAACAGCTCTGGGTTTGACATAGATTTATATGTTAGGTAGAGATCACCTTGGAGTAGGTGATATGCTACGGAGTAAAGCTGGCGTTTTCTGAGATGGACAGTGCAGGGCATCTGCTTGAGGCCAGTAATCCTCTTTGTGAGGTACTTCTGTGGCCTTTCCAGCTGCTGCAGATGTCTTGTGAGGTACATTACAAAAGGGGCGTTGTACTCTATAATGGGTCTAATGAGTGTCAAGTAGAGGGGAACAATGACCTCTTTTTTCCTAGATGAGAACCCTTTTGTGATGAGGTGTGCCACATAGAAGGATTTCCTGACTACTGTGGCAATATGATTATCAAAGGAGAGACTACTGTCCACCTGGGTCCCCAGGTCTCTTATCACACATTCGGCATTAAGTAGACTGCTGCCTATGTGGTAGTTCATGAGTACAGAGTTTTTACCAAAGGGGATGACAATGCATTTTTTGGCATTGAGCTTGAGGCCATGGCTCTGACACCAGGCATCTGTCTCAGTGAGGCCCTTCTGTAGGATGTCCACATCATTTGGGGACTCAGCTATGGTTCCTAGTTTGCAGTCATCTGCAAACTTTGTTAGCCAAAGGCCTTCTGTGTTAGCCTATACTTCAGAGAAGTAGATACCAAACAGGAGAGGTCCCAGGACTGAACCCTGTGGTACTCCACTTGTCACTGGTTTGAAGTCAGATTTGGAGTCTGCAACTTTTACAGTGTGGGTTCTGGCAGTGAGCCAATTGACAACCCATCTTGTGATGTAGGGATTTATACCTAGTTTAGTGAGTTTAGCTATAATTCCAGAATGGGGGATGGTGTTGAAAGCCTTGGCAAGGTCAAGATAGGCTGTGTGAACCACCCTACCCTCGTCTACAGCTTTGGTGACTGCCTCAAAGAAGTCGATCAGGTTCAGGAGGCATGATCTGCCTTTCACAAACCCGAACTGGGTGGGTCCAGAGTTTGGAGGTTACCAATGTCTTTGTTTATGAGTTCCATGATGATATGTTCCATGGCCTTACAGACCAGGCTCATAAGGCTAATAGGGCAATAGTTCCCGGGATCAGTGGTGGCTCCCCCTTTGTGGAGTGGGATAACTGTTGCTGTGCACCATTCAGTGGGCACAAAGCCTGATGTGAGACTATGACTGAACATGGTTCTTAGGTGGGGAGCCAGTTCGTTCTGAAGTACATGTAAAACACAGCCTGGGATGTTGTCCGGTCCCATGGATGCTGTGTTTTTGGATTAAGAGAGTGCAGCTTTTACCTGCATAGTTGTGATTACAGGGACTCTGCATTCTTCCTGTATAGATATGGGCCCTTTAGGGGGTGAGAGGGGGGTAAGGTTAGCACTGAACCTATCTGCCAGGACATTGGCAATATCAGTTGGTTCTGTAATTTTCATGCCGTTGTGCTAAAACTCAGAGCAGCTCTGGGTGTTGCCATTGAGATTCTTGACATAGCTATAGAAAGCTTTGTGGTTGTCCCTAGAATCAGTGGCGATTTTGTTTTGTAGCTAGCTTTGGAGGGTCTTATAAGGGATCTCAGCTTCTTACTGAGACTGACCAGGGAACTCCTCCACTCATGGGATTTTACTCTTTTGCAATAGTTTCTTCCTTCTGTTGTAGAGTTTGTTTATGGCAGGGGACCACTAGATTGGCTTCCTTTTTTGGAAGATAGTGTCTTGGTTCTGTTTGGGATAGCACGATACATGCACTCGTGTAAGTGCTTATAGAGTGCATCTTTTAAAGCCCTCCCAACCATGTTTCACAAATCATTACTGATCATGCAGAAATCACAACAAATAGCTAGTTCATCAAGCTAATACTATACTTTCTCTTAAACAAAAAAAGTTGTTTTGTAGTGAAACAAACAACCTTGCTGGTAGATTCGAGCAGTCTGCTGGCATAAATATAAAAATAATCACCACACCTAAACATCTTAAAATGTCTCCGGTGATTTTGCATCATATATTTGCCCTATAATCCTGTAAAATCTTTGTTTTCCTTGTAAATAACTGAGGATTACAATAAGTCTCTAATGTTAAACATTAGAGTTTCAAGTTTCATATTTATTGTTCAGGAAATGCATGTTGATGCAGAACCAGTGAATTAGACCTTGGCTGTCCAAAGCTGGAAATGCTTTTGAAGTACCAGTTAACCTGAAAGAAAGAAACTTGCTTAAAGATAAAGGGAGATAACAGTTAAGTACTTTTCAAAAGAGGATTCTGGAAGGGGGTTGCAGATGAAAGATTAGGCTGAAAGTGTATAGCTAGGACTTAAATGCCTTGCTGAAAGATGTTTAGGTGTGGTGATTTAGTTTTATATTTATGCCAGCAGACTGCTCGAATCTACCAGCAAGATTGTTTGTTTCACTACAAAACAACTTTTTTTTGTTTAAGAGAAAGTATAGCATTAGCTTGATGAACTAGCTATCTGTGGTGATTTCTGCATGATCAGTAATGATTTGTGAAACAGGGTTGGGAGGGCTTTAAAAGATGAGAAAAGTTTAATCTTTCTTTGGTATAACCTAAGGAATTTCAGTAATGATCTAAGGTGACTGTACAAGTCAAGTCCTTAAGTTTCTTTGCTGGATAATATTCATCATCAAGAGGAATAATGCTATGAAGGAAATGCAGAATGCCATGTCCCCTGTAAAATGTTGGATGTCTCTGATAAACCACCAAGAATTATACTCAATCAATAATGCCAAACATTAGAGTTTCAAGCTTCATATTTCTTACTGCTCTGAAAATGCATGTTGATGCAAAATGTGATGTTCACTTAACTTTTTAAGTGAATTATAGTAACATGTAAAAAAGCTACCTGATTTTATCCCCATTATTTTTGGTTTTGTCCAGAATTCTTGATGAAAGAAGTTGAGAGGTATGTCTGAACCTGTAATCAAGGATACATATGTATGCATGCAGACACAAATTTGTCTACTTGATACGAATATATTACTGGCACAAAGGTGCAGCAGTGTAGCCTTTGGCAACAAAAAGGAGTAATAAGTAGTGAATTTAGATGAAACTCTTCTGACATAGTGCTGTGGTTTGAAGTCATCTTGTTTTCAAGACACAATGATGTGTTCAGAAATGTAGACTGTTTATCTAATATAGTCTCAAGAAGTGTGGCAAATGTGCTCAGTGTGATAAAAAGCCAGTAGAAACTAAATACCAGGTAGGTCAATCACTGTGACAGTGAGAAAATGTAATTCCAAAACACACACATACACACACACACACACACACACACACACACACACACACACACACACACACACACACACACACACACACACATGCTCACATCTAACCATCAACAATCAAGCCCCCCTTGATCACACTCACATATACACTCGCTCATTCATCCGCACACAAACACATACACACACACACACACACACACACACACACACACACACACACACACACAGATGCACGCACACATCCACCCATCGACAATCAAGCTCCCATCCCCCACTGTCAGTCACACTCACTGAAACACTCGCCCATAGACACACACACACACACACACACACACACACACACACACACACACACACACACACATGGCCACACGCATTGCACACTAACTCACCCCACCCCATCATGTTCTCTGACCTTACCTGCAATGCAGCTCCTTCCATAGCAGTGAATGGGTGTCTGCCATCTTTTGATAGTGTCCGCAAGCACTCCTCTATTCATACACACACACACACACACATAAACACATACACTGAGACACACAGACAGAATCACACACACACACACACACACACACACACACACACACACACACACACACACACACACACACACACACACACACACACACACACACACGACCTTATAGAAAATACTGCGGAATTGCTTGCGTCTGTAATTGTTCTCAGTTAACTAGGATGGAAAAAATTCAGAAGTAATATACTAAACAGATAGATGGATTTAAACATCTAAATTATAGAAACCGACTAGAGCAATTGTCCCTGTACTCAGTATGGCACAGGTTTTTCAGAGATAACATAATTCTAAATGCATGAATTGTGCATCTCTTACTTAATTCCCTTTTAATAGTTAAATAATTAGCTTCATAGAATTTCAGTGTCAGTAGATTATTTCTTCCCTTGACATCACCATTGGCTTAGTGACTTCCCAACAAATATACAAATGATCAGACCCACATAACTCATATTATGTTTTGCAATAACTATATTGTAAAGTGCCATTAATCCAAACTACATCGATAATTTTGTGTTTCCAAGTTGAAGTCCTTACCAACTAAATGTTATTTAGTTTAGCACTAGTTCTCACCACCAAGGAAATAACACTCCTAACAAAAACATTGCCTTCCCAATCAACAGAAGGGGCATTCTGTTCTAACCAATTATCCATTGATCCACAGAACATTTCCAATTCAGTTTTACACAGAGATGGAGATCTGTAACCTAACAACAGCCCAAGTAGCTATGTTATCTACAATATTTTTAGACAGACATGGAGATCTGTAAAAGAGCACAGCAGCCCAAGTAGCTATGTTATCTACAATTTAGTTTTAGACAGAGATGGAGATCTGTAAACGAGAACAATAACATAAGTAGCTATGTTATATACAATTAGTATGAAGATAAGACAACATTGTCATTATACTAGGAATAATGCATTTATTGTGAACAAGTCATTTTATAATGCAAACCTGAGAAAGTGATATTTGCATCAAAGAACTGGTAAATTTTGAAATGAATTATCATTAGGGATAAGAAAGTCATCTAGTCTTGATAATTTCGAGTATGATTTAGACAAATGGTTTGGTGACAGGATCTATGGAGTTCCTTGATAAGTGACAAACTTATCTATGGTCTCTGCTGAGGCCCAGAGTTTGTGTCACATTGAACGTTGTACATTGCTATGAGATGTGCAAGTGTAAAGGACTTCATAACAACCAGATGGTCAAAGTAAGAGAGCTGTCCACCCAAATACCCAAGTCTCACATGGCCTTTCCATTTTGAAGTGGTATATTATCTATGCTCTAAGCTGAAGCTAGGGAGCGTTTACCAAATGCAACAATGACACATCTTTTGTAATTGAGCTTGAGCCCATTTTTCATACACCCGCTGTTGGCAAGTGTAAGTACCTGTTGGAATGCATGCATGTCCATGAGGGACTTGACAACAAATTCCAGCTTGCTCATCTCCAACTTTTGTTCACCAAAGATTTCTATTTGTTAATTGAAGATCTGAGAAGTAGATGCTGAACAACAAAGGTCCTACACAGATCCCCGTGGAACTCTACTGGTTGCCTTCATGCTCTCATAGGATGAACCTCCAATTCTTGCTGTGTGAGCCCTAACTTCTAGCCAGATTGCTATCCACCAAGTCCAGAAGGTTTAGGATCTTTGGTTGGAAGTGCTTACACAATTAATGTTATACCCCAAGCAGACTTCAAATAAGTTTTCCTCAGGTAGATGGCAAATGTTGGAGGAGTGATGGGGAAGAAGGAGGTGACTTGAAACATGTTTTGGGAGTGTAATGAGTCAGCAGGTTTTAAAAAATTCCCAGCACAGCTGGGGAAACAAAACAACTTCCTTCAAAAATGAGCCAAGGAAATCAATAAAAAAACTTTAATTAGATTAAGTGCTTTTATTTAGATAAACTTCATCAGAATAACTTAATCAAAATTTGAGTTTATATATATATATATATATATATATATATATTTATATATATATATATATATATATATATATATATATTTATATATATATATATATATATATATATATATATATATATATATATATATATATATATATATATATATATATACAGATAGATAGATTGATAGCTAAACAAGTATTACCACTGAAACATCAATCACAGTATTTGTGTGGCTTACTAGTTGGTGATTTACTTCTTGTATATATTAGATTTTTAAAAAATTCCCTACAAGGTACTCTATCAGAAATAATGGGTGAGCAGATGGTTATAACTAAGGAAATGATTCTTTTGATCTGGGATACAGGATCTGAATTGCCTAAACATAGTAAAGCCTTATTAAGTTTATTTCTGTTAGCTGCCAATATAGATAATAGAAATCAAAGTCTACACCAAGTGAGTTTGTGGTATTGAATATTATAAAAGAGATAAAAGAACCAGAAGAGGGATCTTTAAAAAAGGGAAGGAGCAAATTATATAGAAGTAAATGTAAATTGTGGGAATGATGCAGGCATAATAATGTTTAGGGGAGAAGTGAAGTTCATTGGAAGGTAGGTATTTTTTCTAATGTTGGACTGATGATAGTCGCAAAGAAAATATACGCGATGTATATTGTATTTAAATGAAAAAATGTTAAAATGGTTTGTTTTCTTTTCTGTTAATGTATGTTTGCCTATGTCTTAAGTAATAATTTAATAAAGGTGTTTAAAAAAGAAAAGAGCAACGAGCAAAAGATCTAATAATAGTAGTCAAGTGTGTGATTACAAATTAATAACATTATCATGCGGTGGTGGTGCAGCGGTAGCATTGTAGCCTCACAGTAAAACGTTGTCCTGTTCGATTCTCAGCTAAAGCGTCTTCTGTGTGGAGACATGCGTGAATGGGCATACCTTCATTAAAGGTTGTGCGTCAGAGCTGGCAACTCGGTACGAAAAAATCTACTGCCAATCATTAGCGGACTGGAGTTCCGCTGTGGCGACCCCTAACCAGGAAAAAGCCGAAAGACACAACAACATCTTTTAAGATATAAGAAAGTAAAGAACCCTAAAATTGCTTCTAACTTTTGTGCTGAATTCTTTATTTCTGTTTTACTGTCATTCTTTTGGCCTTATATTCTTGCAAATGGAATACAAATGTGGTTACCCTCACAGGATAATAAAATAGATTTGCAAACAGTATCCAGGTACAATACTTCATAACTCAGTCAATAGCAGCTAAACTCTTGATTGAAAATAAAGACTGAAAATAACAGAAAAAAGTATAGGCTGCATATGACCTTGTGCATTCATTTAGTGTTAACATACTAAACTCACTGTCCCTCATCTGTGGTATCAAAGTCAAAACTAGTCTCAGACAAAGGTCCCAGCTCAGGAAGACTTTTTAAATATTAAGAGCTTATTCACTTAATGAGCTCTTATAATAAGAGTGCATGTACTAAGAACCATATTCTAGAGAATAAAAAGCATTCAACTGTAAATGAAGAGTTTACAAAGTGGCTATAATGTTCATCTTCTTACCACAACATTTATACATTTTATACAGAAACAAACCAATATTCTCAGGCAAATTCAGGCATACCCCCCCCCCAAAAAAAAAACAGGGACATTAGAAAGCTATGTTTTCCTTTTATATTACGCCTTATAGTATTTGATCTTTTACTTTATCTATTTCAAAAAGAGATCTTCAGTTCCAAAAACAACTAGTGAAACTTATTGAATCACAGCACCAATTATTCTGCCCTATTGCACCTGCCTACCTAAGTAATAAAGCAAATTGCATTTTGAAAACTCCATTTAAGCATGGACTTAACGCATGCATCAAACTTTGTGGAAAGAAAAGCAGCCAAGTGGCTTATCTTTTCCAACAAAAGACAGTTAATTCAATATATGCTCCAGTAATCATACATACATTTTTGAGCTTACCCTAGAACACCTATGGGTAGGAAAATTGATGACTGAATAATAAAATAATATGGCGCTCAGTCTGAGATCACCCTCCGTGCACTGCATGTTCTTCTCATAAAGTAAGCAAACAGCAAAAGGAGAAAATCAGTCCCAATGTAGAAAAAAGCGGGTTAAAATACTTCAGAAACAACAATGGGACAACCACGGCAAAGCACATACATTTAATAGACAATAAACAGATAAGCACTTTCGTTCCTGTCATGTTCTTGTCATGTCTGAAACAATTCAAGCTACAGTCAAAGTATGAAGTGATCAAAATAGTGGCAAAAAGATCTATATAGGCATGGCAGATATATCTAAACATGAGTGGGCATCTATGTTTCAGAAGACATAAATAATTTTCTAATGAGCAAAATAACTACAGCATAAATCTGGCAAGGAAATTATTTTTATCACTGTAGCACATTGGCTGCAGACATAAAGATTTACTTCTCACAAACAAGAACATTACTCCAACCAGAGAATGTAGTCAAACATCATCTTTTTCTCCGCTGGGTACATTTGTTTCGGAGTAAATGTCATTAATGTAGCTTATTAGAAGCCCATAAGATGTCTATAACTTGCAAAAGTTACAGTTGCAACATGTATATGCATATAAATATTGCTTATATGTGGAAATACTCATATGAATTCAGTCATTTTTATGGTTACAAGTAGCCAGGTCTGAAACAGAGACATATTTCTTAAATATATGAGCCAGTTTTTGAGAAGTGTGTGACTGTTATCCTTGGTAGGGATAGTAACAAGTGAGACTTGCACATACAAAATGGAAATGTCTCCCACTACAAACATCTCCCAGTACCTAACATAGAGTCAATGTACATATGACCACAGAAGTGCCCGTCCAAGAAGACCAGTATATTAACCAGCTGGGACATGAACACATGGGAAGACACCAGCAGCTAATTCTGAGTCACTTCACCAAATTGTATTTTGTAATTTTTCGGTACCAGTTATCGATAATAAAGAAGTAGACAATCTGGTGGGATGAATGATCAGTAATGGCATCATGCTTGCTTGGATCAGTAACTAATCCTACTCTGTAACATATGACATATCGAGTAATTCTCCTGTCAGACCTGCCCCCTCCAGTACCTATACTACTGCAAGAAATGCTGCCCACCACACACACACACACACACACACACACACACACACACACACACACACACACACACACACACACACACACACAGTACAACAGGCACATATTTCAACATTACTAATGCCTCATGATACACTTACTCTCTTACTCTTTTGCAACTAATTTTAATAAAGTGCTGGACAGTCTAGCCATTGGGAAGATAAAGGAAGGTAAAATTTGCTTAATAATATCTAGTAACCCCCCCAATAAACCACTGTATGGATAAACAGAAAAGTGTTAGGAAATCATTGCAGTTAGAGGAATATGTACAAGGTGGCATTCATGAAGCATACACTATTTCCCAAAAAAACATTCATACTATGTCCCTCTTTTAATAATAATGTTGTCTGGAATGGAAGTAATCAACCTCCATGGGTATAGTATCTATATCTCATAATACTCTAAGCTCTACAACATTTACTGCTATGTCACACACAAATACTGTAGAACAGTTTACTAAACTATTTTCTGTTGCATTCTGCAAAATATTAATCCAGCTATCACCCCCTTATCACTGACATTGTGGATCTCAGTCTGAAGAAACTGAAAAAAAAAGACTCTCTCATATCATCCTTTAGGCCAGCCCCTCCATCCACCATCAGCAGCTTGTCCAAAGGAACTGAAGAGACAAATCTTGTGTAATCCTTTAGGCTTTCCTCATACACGGTGGTGGCAGTATCATGCTTTGGGGTTGCTTTTCTTCAGATGGAACTGGGGCTTTAGTCAAGGTGGAGGGAATTATTAATTGTTCCAAATACCAGTTACTTTTGGCCCAAAACCTTCAGGCATCTGATAGAAAGATGAAGATGAAGAGGAATTTCACCTTTCAACACGACAATGACCCCAAGCATACATCCAAATCAACAAAAGAATGGCTTCACCAAAAGAAAATTAAAATTTTGGAATGGCCCAGCCAGAGCCCAGACCTAAATCCAATAGAAAATCTGTGGTGTGACCTGAAGAGGGCTGTGCACAAGAGATGCCCTCGCAATCTGACAGATTTGGAGCGCTTTTGCAAGGAAGAGTGGGCAAATATTGCCAAGTCGAGATGTGCCATGCTGATAGACTCCTACCCAAGAAGACTGAATGCTGTAATTAAATCAAAAGGTGCTTCAACAAAGTATTAGTTTAAGGCTGTGCACACTTATGCAACCAGCTTATTCTACATTTTTTATTTTTATTTTTTACCCTAACAGATTTGTTTGTTTTTCAATTGAATTGTACAGGATATAGGTCACAT